>NW_028317812.1:300000-383240 GCF_062004578.1 Staurois parvus | reverse complement strand
TATATAATCCTCTGATATCCCCGTCCCTGGAAGAGTGTTCCTGTATGTAATAATCCTCTGATATTCCCATCCCTGGAAGAGTGCTCCAGTATGTAATAGTCCTCTGATATCCCTGTCCCTGGAAGAGTGTTCCTGTATATATAATCCTCTGATATCCCTGTCCCTGGAAGAGTGTTCCTGTATATATAATCCTCTGATATCACTGTCCCTGGAAGAGTGTTCCTGTATATATAATCCTCTGATATCCCCATCCCTGGAAGAGTGTTCCTGTATGTAATAATCCTCTGATATCCCCGTCCCTGGAAGAGTGTTCCTGTATGTAATAATCCTCTGATATTCCCGTCCCTGGAAGAGTGTTCCTGTATATATAATCCTCTGATATCCCTGTCCTTGGAAGAGTGTTCCTGTATATATAATCCTCTGATATCCCTGTCCCTGGAAGAGTGTTCCTGTATATATAATCCTCTGATATCCCTGTCCCTGGAAGAGTGTTCCTGTATATATAATCCTCTGATATCCCCGTCCCTGGAAGAGTGTTCCTGTATGTAATAATCCTCTGATATTCCCATCCCTGGAAGAGTGCTCCAGTATGTAATAGTCCTCTGATATCCCTGTCCCTGGAAGAGTGTTCCTGTATATATAATCCTCTGATATCACTGTCCCTGGAAGAGTGTTCCTGTATATGTAATCCTCTGATATCCCCGTCCCTGGAAGAGTGTTCCTGTATGTAATAATCCTCTGATATCCCTGTCCCTGGAAGAGTGTTCCTGTATATATAACCCTCTGATATCCCTGTCCCTGGAAGAGTGTTCCTGTATATATAATCCTCTGATATCCCTGTCCCTGGAAGAGTGTTCCTGTATATATAATCCTCTGATATCCCTGTCCCTGGAAGAGTGTTCCTGTATATATAATCCTCTGATATCCTTGTCCCTGGAAGAGTGTTCCTGTATATATAATCCTCTGATATCCTTGTCCCTGGAAGAGTGTTCCTGTATGTAATAATCCTCTGATATCCCCATCCCTGGAAGAGTGCTCCAGTATGTAATAGTCCTCTGATATCCCTGTCCCTGGAAGAGTGTTCCTGTATATATAATCCTCTGATATCCCTGTCCCTGGAAGAGTGTTCCTGTATATATAATCCTCTGATATCCCCGTCCCTGGAAGAGTGTTCCTGTATGTAATAATCCTCTGATATTCCCATCCCTGGAAGAGTGCTCCAGTATGTAATAGTCCTCTGATATCCCTGTCCCTGGAAGAGTGTTCCTGTATATATAATCCTCTGATATCCCTGTCCCTGGAAGAGTGTTCCTGTATATATAATCCTCTGATATCACTGTCCCTGGAAGAGTGTTCCTGTATATATAATCCTCTGATATCCCCATCCCTGGAAGAGTGTTCCTGTATGTAATAATCCTCTGATATCCCTGTCCCTGGAAGAGTGTTCCTGTATATATAACCCTCTGATATCCCTGTCCCTGGAAGAGTGTTCCTGTATGTAATAATCCTCTGATATCCCCATCCCTGGAAGAGTGTTCCTGTATATATAATCCTCTGATATCCCTGTCCCTGGAAGAGTGTTCCTGTATATATAATCCTCTGATATCCCTGTCCCTGGAAGAGTGTTCCTGTATATATAATCCTCTGATATCCCTGTCCTTGGAAGAGTGTTCCTGTATGTAATAATCCTCTGATATCCCCGTCCCTGGAAGAGTTGGTTTTCAAGTGAGAGCGCAGTATGAGATTGGCTGGTCCTTGGTCACAGTTTGTGAGAAGGGCGGGGGGCGGGGGACGGGCGCCGCGTTTCATCACACCCATTAGCGCCGCCTCATCAGTGCAGCTTATCGATGCACATCAGTGAAGGAGAAAAATTCTACTTACCCCATGAATAGAACTAGTGCCACTTACTGCTTGAAGAGATATAGTGCCACTTACTGCTTGAAGAGATATAGTGCCACTTACCTCTTGAAGAGATATAGTGCCACTTAGTGCTTGAAGAGATATAGTGCCACTTACCGCTTGAAGAGATATAGTGCCACTTACCGATTGAAGAGATATAGTGCCACTTACCGCTTGAAGAGATACAGTGCCACTTACCGATTGAAGAGATATAGTGCCACTTACCACTTGAAGAGATATAGTGCCACTTACCGCTTGAAGAGATATAGTGCCACTTACTACTTGAAGAGATATAGTGCCACTTAGTGCTTGAAGAGATATAGTGCCACTTACCGATTGAAGAGATATAGTGCCACTTACCGCTTGAAGAGATACAGTGCCACTTACCGATTGAAGAGATATAGTGCCACTTACCACTTGAAGAGATATAGTGCCACTTACCGCTTGAAGAGATATAGTGCCACTTACTACTTGAAGAGATATAGTGCCACTTAGTGCTTGAAGAGATACAGTGCCACTTAGTGCTTGAAGAGATACAGTGCCACTTAGTGCTTGAAGAGATATAGTGCCACTTACCGCTTGAAGAGATATAGTGCCACTTACCGATTGAAGAGATATAGTGCCACTTACCGCTTGAAGAGATACAGTGCCACTTACCGATTGAAGAGATATAGTGCCACTTACCACTTGAAGAGATATAGTGCCACTTACCGCTTGAAGAGATATAGTGCCACTTACTACTTGAAGAGATATAGTGCCACTTAGTGCTTGAAGAGATATAGTGCCACTTACCGATTGAAGAGATATAGTGCCACTTACCGCTTGAAGAGATACAGTGCCACTTACCGATTGAAGAGATATAGTGCCACTTACCACTTGAAGAGATATAGTGCCACTTACCGCTTGAAGAGATATAGTGCCACTTACTACTTGAAGAGATATAGTGCCACTTAGTGCTTGAAGAGATACAGTGCCACTTAGTGCTTGAAGAGATACAGTGCCACTTAGTGCTTGAAGAGATATAGTGCCACTTACTACTTGAAGAGATACAGTGCCACTTAGTGCTTGAAGAGATACAGTGCCACTTAGTGCTTGAAGAGATATAGTGCCACTTAGTGCTTGAAGAGATATAGTGCCACTTACTACTTGAAGAGATATAGTGCCACTTAGTGCTTGAAGAGATACAGTGCCACTTAGTGCTTGAAGAGATACAGTGCCACTTAGTGCTTGAAGAGATATAGTGCCACTTACTACTTGAAGAGATACAGTGCCACTTAGTGCTTGAAGAGATACAGTGCCACTTAGTGCTTGAAGAGATATAGTGCCACTTAGTGCTTGAAGAGATATAGTGCCACTTAGTGCTCAAAGAGATACAGTGCCACTTAGTGCTTGAAGAGATATAGTGCCACTTACCGCTTGAAGAGATATAGTGCCACTTACCGCTTGAAGAGATATAGTGCCACTTACCGCTTGAAGAGATATAGTGCCACTTACCACTTGAAGAGATATAGTGCCACTTACCACTTGAAGAGATATAGTGCCACTTAGTGCTTGAAGAGATTTAGTGCCACTTACCGCTTGAAGAGATATAGCGCCACTTACCGCTTGAAGAGATATAGTGCCACTTGCCGCTTGAAGAGATATAGTGCCACTTACCACTTGAAGAGATATAGTGCCACTTACCACTTGAAGAGATATAGTGCCACTTACCGCTTGGAGAGATATTTTGCCACTTACCGCTTGGAGAGATATAGTGCCACTTACCGCTCGGTCTCCAGCCTGAAATAGTCTGTAGAGGTATTTCCCAGCAGAGGCACCATTGTAATCACGGATAATTTCCGAAACAGCCTCATTAATATCCCGAGTGGAAGGAATGATTGGAATGGCGACAAGCAGCGTAAGGTTTCCGAGAAGAAGCAGCGCCTTCAGAACCAGGTCCATGGTGTGTCTTCTGCCCGGAGGGAATTCAGGATATTATCTGTTCAGGAAAATTCTCTTCTTATAGGAAGGAAGAGAATTGTGGAGAGGACAAACACTGCGCCCGGCTCTCAGGTGTCAGGTGCCCGCCTGGCAGGTGTACAAGGAATTACAATGGAATATTCCGATAAGTACACAAGTTAAAGATGATGAGCTGGAAGGTGCAAGGACATTTTAAGGACACAAATAACCCATAACAATAACAAAAGCTATTGAGCCTGACGCTAAAGGCATCTTTAGAAATATAGTACAGTGAAGGAAATGCGTATTTGCTCCCCTGCTGATGTTGAATGTTCGCCCCTCACACAGAAATGATCGGTCTAACAATGGAATGTTCGCCCCTCACACAGAAATGATCGGTCTAACAATGGAATGTTCGGTGTAACACTGAGAGACAGAATACAACAACAAATTCAGCAGAAGTGCGTCTAACAAATGATGACGGATCTGCATGTTCATGAGGGAAAGAAGGATTTGATCCCCTATCATTCAGCAGGATTTCTGGCTCCCAGGTGTCTCTCATACAGGTAACAAGCTGAGATTAGAAGTAGTCTCTTAAAGGGAGTGCTGCTAATCTCATTGTGTTACCTGTATAAAAGACACCTGTCCACAGGAGCCATCAGACCATCAGATTCCAAACTCTCCACCATGGCAAAGACCAAAGAGCTGTCCAAGGATGTCAGGGACAAGATGGTAGACCTACACAAGGCTGGACTGGGCTACCAAACTATGGCCAAGCAGCTTGGTGAGAAGGTGACAACAGTTGGTGCAATCATTCACAAATGGAAGAAACACAAAACAAGTGTCAGTCTCCCTAGGTCTGGTGCACCATGCAAGATCTCACCTCGTGGAGTGTCAATGATCATGAGAACAGTGAGGAATCATCCCAGAACTACATGTGAGGATCTTGTCAATGATCTCCAGGCAGCTGGGACCACAGTCACCAAGAAAACAATTGGTAACACACTACGCCGACAAGGACTGAAATCCTGCAGTGCCCGCAAGGTCCCTCTGCTCAAGAAAGCCCATGTCCAGGCCCGTCTGAAGTCTGCCACTGAACATCTGAATGATGCAGAGGAGGACTGGTGGGAAGTGTTGTGGTCAGAGGAGACCAAAATCCAGCTCTTTGGCATCAACTCAACTGGCCGTATTTGGAGGAGGAGGAATGCTGCCTATGACCCCAAGAACACCATCCCAACTGTGAAACATGGTGGTGGAAACATTCTGCTTTGGGGTTGTTTTTCTGCTAAGAGGACAGGACAACTGCACCGCATCAAAGGGACGATGGACGGGGCAATGTACCCTCAAATCTTGGGTGAGAACCTTCTTCCCTCAGCCAGGCCATTGAAAATGGGTGGTGGATGGGTGTTCCAGCATGACAATGACCCAAAACACACGGCCAAGGCAACAAAGGAGTGGCTCCAGAAGAAGCACATTAAGGTCCTGGAGTGGCCTAGCCAGTCTCCAGACCTTCATCCGATTGAAAATCTGTGGAGGAGCTGAAAGTTTGAGTTACCAAACATCAGCCACCAAACCTTAATGACTTGGAGAGGATCTGCCAAGAGGAGTGGGCCAAAATCCCTCCTGAGATGTGTGCGAACCTGGGGGCCAACTCCAGGAAACGTCTGACCTCTGTGATTGCCAACAAGGGATTGGCCACCAAGTACTAAGTCATGTTTTGTGAAGGGGATCAAATCCTTCTTTCCCTCATGAACATGCAGATCCGTCATCATTTGTTAGACGCATTTCTGCTGAATTTGTTGTTGTATTCTGTCTCTCAGTGTTACAATACACCGAAAAGGGGCGGACTGACCATTTGGAAACTCGGGCACTGCCCGAGGGCCCGGGGTCAGTAGGGGGCCCCATGAGATGCCCCTGGTACCTTTTTCATAGGCTTTTTTAAGTTTGGGCAAGGACACAGGGGCCCCATGATCCCCTATTGCCCGGGGGCCCCATGAGTTGTCAGTCCGCCCCTGACACCGAACATTCGATTTTTAGACCGATCATTTCTCTGTGAGGGGCGAACATTCAACATCAGCCGGGGAGCAAATACACATTTCCTTCACTGTATATATATTTGTTACACTTGGACAAATTATTTTTTTGGAATTAAGACTTTAGATACAATAGTTTGGATGTGAACAATGATGGACAGAAATACTGACATTTGATAATTAGCAGAGCCCTGATTATTTTTTTTGTACTTATTTGTACCTTTTGGAGGGGGGGTATTTTTTTTACTTGGTATCTCTTTTTTTTTACTTTTTTATCTCTTTTTTTTTTTTTTAACATACTGTCTTTTTTCTTTTATTTTGTTTGTTCTTTTACATATTGTCTTTTTTTTAACATATTGTCTCTTTAGTTTGCCTGTTGGTTTTTGTACATATTATCTCCTTTTTTTTTTGTTTATTTTTTACATATTGTCTTTTCTTTTTTTATTTGTTTTTTTGCAAATTGTCTTTTTTTGTTTGTTTTTTTACATATTGTTTGTTTTTTTTACATATCATTTTTTCTTTTTTTACATATTATATTTCTTTTTTATCTTACAAATTGTCTTTTCTTTTTTTATTTATTTTTTACATATTGTCTTTTCATTTTTTTGTTTGTTTTTTTAAAAATTGTATTTTTTTTGTTTGTTTTTTTACATATTGTCTTTTCTTTTTGTTTTTTTTTACATATTGTCTTTTCTTTTTTGTTTGTTCTGTGTTTTTTTTACATAATGTTTTTTTTTTTTTGTTTTTTACATCTTGTCTTTTTTGTTTGTTTTTTAAATGTTGTTTTTCTTTTTGTGTGCTATATTTTACATACTGATAATGAAGTTGGAATAATTGAACAGTTGTTTATAATACATGCAAGGACAGCACAAAATCATAATTGTTATTGCTCCATAGAAAAGGTTTTTATTGCTGTCTGTGCCCCCTGCTGGGAAGGTCCACCTTCTCTTTTTTTTGTCTAGTGACCATTGTCATCCGGACAGAAAGTGAGGGGAAATCTGCTGACAAATCAGAATTTTGGGACACAAATAGAGAGGAAATCCTTCACTCAATCCAAACACTTTGGCTGCTGGCTCTCGATCCCAGATGACTCTTACAGCCAGTGTCCTCACTAACAATCTGGAACCAATCAGAACGTTTCCCAATCATGTGACCACTTCAGTAACGAAGGACCCTGCAAATCACACATCAGCCCCGGAGCCCCTCCCACCTGTACTTTATGTAACCTATCTGAGGGCCAATGACTGACAGGCAGGGTGCTTGGGGCCCCATAGGGCCAAACACCCTCCAACATGGTTCCCCCCTTATTCCTCAATAGATTGTAAGCTCCTCCCCCTTCTGTATCCTCCTGTATACCCTAATAGATTGTAAGCTCTTCTACCTCCTGTATCCCCCCTTATACCCCAATAGATTGTCAGCTCTTCTACCTCCTGTATCCTCCCTTATACCCTAATAGAGTGTAAGCTCTTCTACCTCCTGTATCCCCCCTTATACCCTAATAGATTGTAAGCTCTTCTACCTCCTGTATCCCCCCTTATACCCTAATAGATTGTAAGCTCTTCTACCTTCTGTATCCCCCCTTATACCCTAATAGATTGTCAGCTCTTCTACCTTCTGTATCCTCCCGTATACCCCAATAGATTGTAAGCTCTTCTACCTCCTGTATCCTCCCTTATACCCTAATAGATTGTAAGCTCTTCTACCTCCTGTATCCCCCCTTATACCCTAATAGATTGTAAGCTCTTCTACCTTCTGTATCCCCCCTTATATCCTAATAGATTGTCAGCTCTTCTACCTCCTGTATCCTCCCTTATACCCTAATAGATTGTCAGCTCTTCTACCTTCTGTAGCCTCCCTTATACCCCAATAGATTGTAAGCTCTTCTACCTTCTGTATCCCCCCTTATACCCTAATAGATTGTAAGCTCTTCTACCTCCTGTATCCTCCCGTATACCCCAATAGATTGTAAGCTCTTCTACCTCCTGTATCCCCCCTTATACCCCAATAGATTGTCAGCTCTTCTACCTCCTGTATCCCCCCTTATACCCTAATAGATTGTCAGCTCTTCTACCTTCTGTATCCCCCCTTATACCCTAATAGATTGTAAGCTCTTCTACCTCCTGTATCCCCCCCTTATACCCTAATAGATTGTAAGCTCTTCTACCTCTTGTATCCCCCCTTATACCCTAATAGATTGTCAGCTCTTCTACCTTCTGTATCCCCCCTTATACCCTAATAGATTGTCAGCTCTTCTACCTCCTGTATCCTCCCTTATACCCTAATAGATTGTCAGCTCTTCTACCTCCTGTATCCTCCCTTATACCCTAATAGATTGTAAGCTCTTCTACCTTCTGTATCCTCCCTTATACCCTAATAGAGTGTAAGCTCTTCTACCTTCTGTATCCTCCCTTATACCTTAATAGATTGTAAGCTCTTCTACCTCCTGTATCCCCCATTATACCTTAATAGATTGTCAGCTCTTCTACCTTCTGTATCCTCCCTTATACCCTAATAGATTGTAAGCTCTTCTACCTCTTGTATCCCCCCTTATACCCCAATAGATTGTCAGCTCTTCTACCTCCTGTATCCTCCCTTATACCCTAATAGATTGTAAGCTCTTCTACCTCCTGTATCCTCCCTTATATCCTAATAGATTGTCAGCTCTTCTACCTCCTGTATCCTCCCTTATACCCCAATAGATTGTAAGCTCTTCTACCTTCTGTATCCTCCCTTATACCCTAATAGATTGTCAGCTCTTCTACCTTCTGTATCCCCCCTTATAACCTAATAGATTGTAAGCTCCTCCCCCTTCTGTATCCCCCCGTATACCTTAATAGATTGTCAGCTCTTCTACCTCCTGTATCCCCCCTTATACCCTAATAGATTGTAAGCTCTTCTACCTCCTGTATCCCCCCTTATACCCCAATAGATTGTAAGCTCTTCTACCTTCTGTATCCCCCCTTATACCCTAATAGATTGTCAGCTCTTCTACCTTCTGTATCCCCCCTTATACCCTAATAGATTGTCAGCTCTTCTGCCTCCTGTATCCTCCCTTATACCCCAATAGATTGTAAGCTCTTCTACCTTCTGTATCCTCCCTTATATCCTAATAGATTGTAAGCTCTTCTACCTTCTGTATCCCCCCTTATATCCTAATAGATTGTAAGCTCTTCTACCTCCTGTATCCTCCCTTATACCCCAATAGATTGTAAGCTCTTCTACCTTCTGTATCCTCCTGTATACCCCAATAGATTGTAAGCTCTTCTACCTTCTGTATCCTCCTGTATACCCCAATAGATTGTAAGCTCTTCTACCTCCTGTATCCTCCCTTATACCCTAATAGATTGTAAGCTCTTCTACCTTCTGTATCCCCCCGTATACCTTAATAGATTGTCAGCTCTTCTACCTCCTGTATCCCCCCGTATACCCTAATAGATTGTAAGCTCTTCTACCTCCTGTATCCCCCCTTATAACCTAATAGATTGTAAGCTCTTCTACCTCCTGTATCCCCCCTTATACCCTAATAGAGTGTAAGCTCTTCTACCTCCTGTATCCCCCCTTATACCCTAATAGATTGTAAGCTCCTCTACCTCCTGTATCCTCCCTTATACCCTAATAGATTGTAAGCTCTTCTACCTCCTGTATCCTCCCTTATATCCTAATAGATTGTCAGCTCTTCTACCTAAATTTAGTCTCTTGAACAACAATCCCAGCTGATTACATGCATTGCACACGGAGTATAGGGAATCGCTGTTTATATCTAGTTGTATCGTTTCTTCTCTTCACATCACTGCTAGTTGCGGGATTTTCTCCGCTGGCCGCGCACAATGGCGGCTCGTATGTCAGATCTCATCATTTAGTCTGAGAAATACAATGAAAGGGAAGAGGAAAGAAAATAAGAAAAGAGAGGGGGGTGTCACGATCGCGGCGTCAGACCCCAGACCTTCTCACCAAACTCGCGACCGAAGGACTGGCCGATCTAAAAACGCGATGTCACGTGCGTAACAATGCCACACCCAGCTGCACCCTGCACAACGATTTTCCCGCTAATGGTCGACTGATCGATGTGCCGTCAGCCTGAGCAATTGTTACTGGGTCGGGTTAATTTCGCAACTAACCCTTCACTGCCACCACCCCTTTTTGTACAGAGAAAGAGGAAACTCTCTTTATCAAATATACACTATAATGGTTGAAAAGTCATCTGTCCAACACGGTCACCGCAGGCCGATTGGGCAGAGGATTAAACAAACACAGTAGAGTCTCTTTAGAGGCAGGAATTCGTAAATTGCAATTTAGCGCTTTAGAAACAGTCTATCACTTTCAGAAAGAAAGATTTATTACTAAAAGAGTCAAACAGGTGCAATAAAATATTTACAGAAAAAGATGTAACTAGGATATATATATATATATATGATAACAGGGAGAAGTTAAAGGGTTAAGTTACTTGCCATTTAAGCCTTTGATGTAAGCAGATCCAAGTTGCAGAGCGAAAGGGTCTCCCCAGGTGGTATTGATGTTACAAATGGGAGTTGTCTTCAACTTACTCTTTAGGCCTGCTAGCCTGTTTTTTAAAGTCCCCCAGCAGGGGGGTGGCTTTCAGTAACTGACCAATACTCTGTTTAGGGAGGGATCGTCGGGCGGAACTCTGAATTAGAACCAACATCTTTCATAATCCATTTTTTGGCCTATAACTTTCCAGCTGCACAAGCGGCAACCTCTCCGCGGTTAATTTATTATGCAAATAAGTCTAAGGATCATGTAGATATGAATTATGAGATTGTAGGCCGCACGGTTCACGAGATCTATGTTTTTGCTTCCCAGTGCGTGCAAAATGAATGGAGAGACCTATCAGAACTTCCGTCTGCGCATTGGCCATCTGACGAGGTGCCCGGTTTTTATGTAAGTCTTCCATATTTCAAGATATGAAACATAGGGGAAAAACTGACTTGAGGAATGTTCATTTAATTCTGTCACCTACGCTGCTAGGTTTTATGAGGTTAAAATCTCTTTCAATTCCTGGGAAAAGCTGCCTTATCTCTGTTACGAGGTGAGAGATTCGCAGGTCCTTGGGCAGAGCCATGTGGCTCCCTGCTGGCATCCGGCCTGTGACATTTTTACCACACACACATCTGTCACTGTGCCTCTCAGAAAGGGAGGGGGAAGGAGAAGAAAGAATAAATGAATACTTTTAATAAAAGGGGGAATCTGCATCCATCTCTGATGCGCAAGTTTGCTACAGGGGGTAGGGGGGGGGGAGAAAAACATGGAAGGGGAGAAGAAGGGATGGGAAGAAAGCAAAGAAAGTGGATGGGAAGTGAGGGAAGGAAAGGAAGGGAGAAGAAAGTGCAAGGGAAATGAAAGGGGAGTGGAGGGGAATGGAAGTAGAAGGGGAGTAAGAGGGGAGGGGATTTGAAGAGGAAGGATACTGATTGGACAGGAAGAGAAGTGGAAGGGGAGGGTAGTGAAAGGAAAGGGAAGTGGAAGCAAAGGGAAGGGAAGTGGAAGGGGAGGAGAATGGAAGGGAAGGGAAGGGGAGTAGAAGGGAAGCAGAGAGGAAGGGAAGAGGAGTGGAAGGACAGGGGAGTGGGAGGGAAGGGGATTGGAAGTGAAGTGAAGTGGAAGGGAAGAGGAGTGGGAGGAAAGCAGATTGGAAGCAAAGAGAGTTTGGATGGGGAGGGAATTGGAAGCGAAGAGAGTGGAAGAGAAGGGAAAATAGGGAAGGGAGGAGCCAGGGAAGGAGAGAAGGATAGTGAAGAAAAGGCAAGGGAAGCAAGAAAGGGGAGTGGAAGGGGAGGAGAGTGGAAGAGAAGCAGAGTGGAAGAGAAGGAAAATGTAGTGGAAGGGAAGGGAAATAGAGTGGAAGGGAAGGGGAGTGGAAGGGGATGAAAATGGAAGGGAAGCGGAATGGAAGGAGAAGGGAAGCAGAATGGAAGGGGAGGGAAGGGGAGTGGAAGAGAAGGGAAATGGAGTGGAAGGGAAGGGGAGTGGAAGGGAAGGGGATTGGAAGAGAAGCAGAGAGGAAGGGGAGGGGAGTGGAAGAGAAGGGAAATGGAGTAGAAGGGGATGAAAATGGAAGGGAAGCAGAATGGGAGGGGAAGGGAAGGAGAGCGGAAAGGAAGCGGACTGGAAGAGAAGTGGAAAAGAGAACCGGAAGGGAGAAAACGGGAAACAGAGGAAAAGGATAGCCAAGTAATGGAGAGGAAAGGGAATGGAGAAAATGGAAGGAGAAAGGCAGGGAGGAAAAGGAGAGGTAAGTAAAGAAGAAGTGAAGGGGGAAAAGGTAAGAAAAGGAAAGATGTATAGAAAGACAGGAAGAAAAGCCGAGAGGAAAGGAAGTGAGAGGCATGTAAGGAAGGAGAGGGGAAGGTAATGTTAGGGAGGAGTAGAGGCATGTAAGGAAGGAGAGGGGAAGGTAATGTTAGGGAGGAGTAGAGGCATGTAAGAAAGGAGAGGGGAAGGTAATGTTAGGGAGGAGTAGAGGCGCGGAAGGAAGGAGAGGGGAAGGTAATGTTAGGGAGGAGTAGAGGCGCGGAAGGAAGGAGAGCGGAAGGTAATGCTAGGGAGGAGTAGAGGCGCGGAAGGAAGGAGAGCGGAAGGTAATGCTGGGGAGGAGTAGAGGCGTGGAAGGAAGGAGAGGGGAAGGTGATGCGAGGGAGGAGTAGAGGCGTGGGAGGAAGGAGAGAGGAAGGTGATGCCAGGGAGGAGCAGAGGCGTGGAAGGAAGGAGAGGGGAAGGCGATGCTGGGGAGGAGTAGAGGCGTGGAAGGAAGGAGAGGGGAAGGTGATGCCAGGGAGGAGTAGAGGCGTGGAAGGAAGGAGAGGGGAAGGTGATGCCAGGGAGGAGTAGAGGCGTGGAAGGAAGGAGAGGGGAAGGTGATGCCAGGGAGGAGTAGAGGCGTGGAAGGAAGGAGAGGGGAAGGCAATGCTAGGGAGGAGTAGAGACGTGGAAGGAAGGAGAGGGGAAGGCAATGTTAGGGAGGAGTAGAGGCGTGGAAGGAAGGAGAGGGGAAGGTGATGTGAGGGAGGAGTAGAGGCGTGGGAGGAAGGAGAGAGGAAGGTGATGCGAGGGAGGAGTAGAGGCGTGGGAGGAAGGAGAGGGGAAGGTAATGTTATGGAGGTGTAGAGGCATGGAAGGAAGGAGAGGGGAAAGTGATGCGAGGGAGGAGTAGAGGCGTGGAAGGAAGGAGAGGGGAAGGTGATGCTAGGGAGGAGTAGAGGCGTGGAAGGAAGGAGAGGGGAAGGTGATGCGAGGGAGGAGTAGAGGCATGGGAGGAAGGAGAGGGGAAGGTAAGGCTAGGGAGGAGTAGAGGTGTGGAAGGAAGGAGAGGGGAAGGTGATGCGAGGGAGGAGTAGAGGCGTGGAAGGAAGGAGAGTGGAAGGTGATGCGAGGGAGGAGTAGAAGCGTGGAAGGAAGGAGAGGGGAAGGTGATGCTAGGGAGGAGTAGAGGCGTGGAAGGAAGGAGAGGGGAAGGTGATGCGAGGGAGGAGTAGAGGCGTGGAAGGAAGGAGAGGGGAAGGTGATACTAGGGAGGAGTAGAGGCGTGGAAGGAAGGAGAGGGGAAGGTGATGCGAGGGAGGAGTAGAGGCGTGGGAGGAAGGAGAGGGGAAGGTAAGGCTAGGGAGGAGTAGAGGCGTGGGAGGAAGGAGAGGGGAAGGTAAGGCTAGGGAGGAGTAGAGGCGTGGGAGGAAGGAGAGGGGAAGGTAAGGCTAGGGAGGAGTAGAGGCGTGGGAGGAAGGAGAGGGGAAGGTGATGCGAGGGAGGAGTAGAGGCATGGAAGGAAGGAGAGGGGAAGGTAATGCTGGGGAGGAGTAGAGGCATGGAAGGAAGGAGAGGGGAAGGTAATGCTGGGGAGGAGTAGAGGCGTGGAAGGAAGGAGAGGGGAAGGTGATGCTGGGGAGGAGTAGAGGCATGGAAGGAAGGAGAGGGGAAGGTGATGCTGGGGAGGAGTAGAGGCATGGAAGGAAGGAGAGGGGAAGGTGATGCTGGGGAGGAGTAGAGGCATGGAAGGAAGGAGAGGGGAAGGTGATGCTGGGGAGGAGTAGAGGCGTGGAAGGAAGGAGAGGCATGTTTTGATATCTATCTACTGCAAGCCTAGGCCTTATTTTTTAGATGACAGGTTCTCTTTGTTCAACAAATGTTTTCACCGGACACAAAAAATAATAATAATAATAATTTTTTTTTTTTTTTTTTTTATTGGCTTCAACTTACAAATAAATTGTATGTACAAAATCATTATTAAAGTATTAATTCAATTCTGATAGCAATAATATATATTATTATTATACATAAGTATATATACAGGTATAGATATCTAAAAATACATCAAATACAGAGCTTCTAATTGTGTGTGTTTTGGGAATTGGGAAGGCCGTCAAATATGCACTTGAGGCACGAGGCTGCGAGGTGACTCGACAATATGTCCCTGTTGTTGATATCCAGAAAAGTCGTCTCGTTCTTTTTGCCGGAGTTGATAAATTCGGCCTTGCGATGACTCTGGCTGGACTTTTCTCCATCGACTCCTTCAGAGGTGGGCGGCGGGAGGCTGGACGTCTGTGGAGAGAAGAAATATTGGATGTGTTAGAGAGCTTTTTTTGCCAAGAATTTCCGGGGTTGAAATAAAAGTTTTTTGTTTTTTTTTTTAAATAAAAATTGCATAGCTATTCGTCCAGCAAGACTGCTGGTACATTTATCCTGTGCAAATGGGGCAAAAAATTGAATGTTCTCCTTCTATTTCCTATAGGGGTTAAATGCTACTCATTCTGGCCACTAGATGGAGTTCAGGATCATAGGAAATTAATACTATCCCATATGGAAGAAAAATACATTTTTAAATATTTAAAAAATATTATTTCCAAATATATTGACATATATTTGAAATACTACAAATTTGGCCATATTCAAGATATTTCAAAATATATTTCAATATATATATATATATGAACATGTATGCTGAGAACACCGGAGGGAGGAAGAGGAGGGGACACTTACTGGAGGATCCAACATCTGACAGCTGAGCTCCGCCTTGTCCTGTCCGGGTCCAGAATACACGGCTGTGCAGTTCTTCATCACCTGAGAGAGATAGCACATCGAACAATGTATATGGTCACTGTTATGTATATGGTCACTATTTGGTCACTTTACGCGGAGGGGATCCACTGTTAAGGGAGAGGTCTAATGATGCTGGCTGCTTGGAGCTCTGTTGTTGCTGCTGGGGGTCTATTGTTGCATGGGGGTCTTTTGTTGCAGGGGGTGGTCTATTGTTGCTGGGAAGGGTCTTATGTTCCTGGTTTGTCAGTTATTGCTGTGAAGGAAGAGGTCTATTGATGCTAGCTGCTTGGAGCTCTGTTGTTGCTGCTGGGGGGTCTATTGTTGCATGGGGTTTTTTAGTGACTTGGAAGAGGGAGCTCCTGCACCTCTTCCCTGAGAAATGATACTTGTTTCTGTATTCTCTAAAAGGGGTGGTACTGGGCTGCGCTGGAGGGTCTATTGATGCTGGATGCTAAGGGATCTATTGCCGCCAGAGAGGATCTATTATTGCATGGAGGTCTTTAGTTGCCAGGGTTTTCTATTGTTGCAGGGGGTGGTCTATTGTTGCTGGGAGGGTCTTATGTTGCTGGTTGGTCAGTTATTGCTGGGAGGCGATCCACTCTTAAGGGAGAGGTCTATTGATGCTGGCTGCTTGGGGCTCTGTTGTTTCTGCTGGGGGTCTATTATTGCTGGGATGGATCTATTGTTGATGGGGAGGTATTTTGTCCTGTTATGGGGGGATCTGTTGTTGCTGGGGGAGGTCTATGGTTGCTGGGGGCTTCTATTGTTGCTTGTTGCATGGGATCTATTTTGTTGCTTTTCTTGTTATCATTAGCAAACTCTGTACAAGTTACTCAGCACCACAAAATGATACTTGGCTCTGTGTTTTCTAAAAGGGGTGGTACTGGAAGGTGGTCGGTGGTGGAACCAAGAGACAGTGCTCGGGGGTGGAACCAAGAGACAGTGCTTGGGGGTGGAACCAAGAGACGGTGCTCAGGGGTGGAACCAAGAGACGGTGCTTGGGGGTGGAACCAAGAGACGGTGCTCGGGGGTGGAGACAAGGTGTGACTTGGAAGGGGGAGCTTCTGCACCTCTTCCCTGAGAGAAAGAGCCCTGGGAAAGATTCATAGAATCCTCTGTGAAGGTTAATTCCGTTTAAATTTTTTCACCAGTCTGATGTCTCTTACTTACCCCATTCTCCTTAAAGGGACATTCCTCCGAGATTTCCGCTGATTTCAGGCAAACCGTCTCTTTAAGAACAAAGGTTAGTGAATTATTTTCACGGGAATCTGCCTAAAGATAGGAAGAAGAGAAAGATGTTTTATATCATCATTTCATCATTTCCTGCCACGGGGTCTACTGATCAAAACTTATTGTGCCAATATCTCAGCTTCCATAGAGCCCTCACCAATGGTTCCCACTGTGGGCAGCAAAGTGGCTAAGTGGTTAGCACTTTCACCTGGCAGCACGTTGGTTCGAATCCCAACCACGGCACTACCTGCATGGAGCTTGCGTGTCCTCCTTGGGCCTAGTGTGGGTTTTCCTCTGGGTACTCTGGTTTCCTCCCACACTGCTGATAGGTTCATTTTCTCCTGAAAAAATTGCCCCCCAGTATACAGTCATGGCCAGAAATCTTACCCCAGAAAAATTGGAGAAACAAAAAGCCAAAATCTGACACGTTCCACCCAAAACCCCAAAAACGGACTGGACAAAATTATTGGCAACCTCCATGTAATATTTGGTAGCACTCCTCTCGGAAAAACAAAATTTCTGAAATCAATGGCTTCCTGTCACCACCGATGAGTTTCTTCTACCTCTCAACTGGAATTCTGGAGTGCTCTTCTTTCTCCAACTGCTCCAGGTTTCTCAGATTGGAAGGGTTCCTATTCCCAACTGATGTTCTGAGATCCAGCACTCTTCTTCCTCCAACTGCTCCAGGTCTCTCAGATTGGAAGGGTTCCTTTCCCCAACTGATGTTCTGAGATCCAGCACTCTTCTTCCTCCATCTGCTCCAGGTCTCTCAGGTTGGAAGGGTTTCTTATCCCAACTGCTGTTCTGAGATCCAGCACTCTTCTTCCTCCATCTGCTCCAGGCCTCTCAAATTGGAAGGGTTCCTTTCCCCAACTGATGTTCTGAGATCCAGCACTCTTCTTTCACCAACTGCTCCAGGTCTCTCAGATTGGAAAGGTTCCTTTTCCCAACTGCTGTTCTGAAATCCAGCACTCTTCTTTTGCCAACTGCTTCAGGTCTCTCAGATTGGAAGGGTTCCTTTTGCCAACAGCTGGTTTGAGATCTCGCCACAGGGGCCACAGGGGCTCTATGGGATCAGCAGTAGGGTCCTCCGGGGTCTCCCACCATATTTCTGTGTCAGCGGTGGGGTCCTCTTGGGTCTCCTACCATATTTCTATGTCAGCAGTGGGGTCCTCCTGGGTCTCCTCCCATATTTCTGTGTCAGCAGTGGGGTCCTCCGGGGTCTCCTACCATATTTCTGTGTCAGCGGTGGGGTCCTCCTGGGTCTCCTCCCATATTTCTGTGTCAGCAGTGGGGTCCTCCTGGGTCTCCCACCATATTTCTATGTCAGCAGTGGGGTCCTCCTGGGTCTCCCACCATATTTCTGTGTCAGCGGTGGGGTCCTCCTGGGTCTCTTACCATATTTCTGTGTCAGCGGTGGGGTCCTCCTGGGTCTCTTACCATATTTCTGTGTCAGCAGTGGGGTCCTCCTGGGTCTCCTACCATATTTCTGTGTGAGCAGTGGAGTCCTCCTGGGTCTCCTACTGTATTTCTGTGTCAGCAGTGGGGTCCTCCTGGGTATCCTACCATAGTGTCCCTTTTCATTCAGATGGTGACGTATAGTGCGAGCTGACATGGTTGTACCCGGTGCCTGAAGGTCAGCTTGGATTTGTCTGGAAGTTGATGGAGGTTCTTTATCCACCATTCCAACAATCCTTCGTTGCAATCTTTGATCAATTTTTCTTTTTCGTCCACGTCCAGGGAGATCAGCTACAGTGCCATGGGCTATAAACTTCTTGACAATGCTGCGCACAGCGGACACAGGATCTCTAAAGATGGACTTGTCACCTTGAGATTGTTCGTGCTTTTCCACCATTTTTGTTCTCAAATCCTCAGACAATTATTTGCGGCTCTTTCTCTTCTCCATGCTCCAGGTGGCACACACAGACACACCACAGAAAGGTGGAGGCCATTTGTCACCATTGTAACTGGTTGTCGGTGTGATTTCTCTGTTGTCAGCACCTGGTCATGGATACGGGGAGTTTAATGACAAATTATAGGAGCGTCACAAACTTGGAATGCAATTATTTCTTACAGTTTTGAGAAGGTGCCAATAATTTTGTCCAGTCCATTTTGGGGTTTTGCGTGGAATGTATGAATGTGAGTTAGGGACCATAGATTGTACGGTCCTTAAGGGCTAGGTACTGAGGTGAACGTACAATATGTGCAAAGGGCTGCGTAAGTTGATGGTGCTCTACCTGGTGGCCATAATGAGGTATTTTCCTGTTTGAGGAATTTCAGAAATAAAATACCACCTTATGGCCATTAGATGGAGCTCATGTTCATAGGAAAGAAACATATTAGAGAAATGACAGGGATTACTGTTCCCCAGTGTGTGGTCCCAGTGACACTCCTATGACTCCAAACCAGGGGTGGACTGACAACTCACGTGGCCTTCAGGCAGTAGGGGATCATGGGGCCCCTGTGTCCTCACCCATACCAAAAAAGCCTATTAAAAAAGCCAATGAAAGGTACCAGGGGCATCTCATGGGGCCCCATACTGACCCCGGACCCTCGGGCAGTGCCAGAATACTCGAATGGTCAGTCCGCCCCTGCTCCAAACCAATAAATGATATACACTATATGGGAAAAATCCCATGGACACCCAACCATCACACCTTGTGGATTGACATCCCATTCCAAAACCATCACCAGTGATATGGAGTTGCCCCCCCCCCCTTCCCCATGGCCGTTGATATGGAATTCCCCTTTTTGTGGCTGTACCATCTTCTGGGAAGACTTTCCACAAGATTGTGGAGGGTGTCTGTGTCAGATCAGGTACCAATCTTGAATGAGAAGGTCAGGGCTCAGGACACTCGAGTCCTGGTTCACCATCAGCGTTCTGAAGGTGTTCAGTAGAGTTGAGGTCAGGGCTCAGGACACTCGAGTTCCTCCACACCTAACTGGTCAAAATAGATCTTAATGGAGATGGCTTTGTACACAGGGGACAGCCATGTTGGAAAAGAAAAAGGTCTTCACCAAACTGTTACCACAAGGTTGGAAGAGCACAATTGTCTACAATGTCCTTGTAAGATGTAGTAATAATAGCACCCTTCACTGGAGACACCTGCAATCCATCATTCAGAGGAAGGTCCATATAGCTTGGGACATATAGTAGGTGTGTTGGTTAGGTGTCCACTGTAAGAAAGGTCACGTGCTCAGAGGTCTGCATGTGCACATTTGACAGCTTGTGATTCGCTGCATAGGGTCACAGCTGTGCGTACATTCACAGGAGTTAGTGAATGAGCTAATGAGCGTGTACATTCAGCACTAGCGTTTGCACCAAGTGCCCTTTAAATTGTAGCACAAATGAGAAGAGTTGAGTTGATGAATGATCGTCAGCTCCTGTGACCTGACTTGGGTTCCACTATTCAATGTTTAATCCAGCTTGCCTCCTGACTCAACCAGATCCAGATCTCCTGTTGCTACCCCTGGCTCATTTCCTGACTACACCTTCTGGCTGCTGTCTTGATGCCTCTGCTGTTCATCTGCTATCAATCTTGGCCTCGACTTTGACCTTAAACCTGCTTCTGAATTGGTATATCTGTTGCCTGTATGGTATTGACCTTGGCCTAGGCTTTCACCTTGTTTCTGCTACTGAACTGGTGCTTCTGCTGCCCATCTGCTACCAACCTTGGCCTTGAATTTGACCATATACCTGCTTCTGAATTGGTATCTCTGCTTCTCATCTATTGTCAACCATGGCCTGGACCTTGACCTTGCTCCTGCTCCTGAACTGGTGCTTCTGCTGCCCATCTGTTACCAACCTTAGCCTCAACTTTGACCTTATACCTGCTTCTGAATTGGTATCTCTGCTTCCCATCTATTGTCAACCATGGCCTGGACCTTGACTGTCAGGAATGGACTGGCCAGCAATAGTGGGACTCACCTGCCTTGTGAGCTGCAGTACCAGGGCTGGCCAGCGGGTGCTCCCAGCAATCAGAGACTCAACCTTGCAGCCAGTCAAACACCTGGAACTAATTATACTGGTGTATTTAAGGGACATTCAGACCTGCAGACTCTGCTTTGGTGTTGTGTTTTTCCTGGGCCCTGTATCTTGTAAACCTGCGTTCCTGTTCCTGTTCCTGTCTTGTTGCTGACCCTGCTTGATTCTGACCTCTGCTGACTTCTCCTGTTCTGATCCCTGGCTTGTGACCCTGACCATCCCTCTGCCTGACCCTCTGTACCACTCTGCCTGCTACCTGCTGAACCTGGCCTGTGACCCTGACCATTCTCCGCTTGCTCCCCCTGTACCTACCTGCCCGATTGATATTGACCCGGCCTGCCTGACGACGCCTGCATTGTATGTACTGTTATCTGTGGGTGGTTGGTTTGGTTTGTTTGCACTGTATTATGTTTTAGTATTGCACTGCGTTTATGTTTGTATTGTTAGTGTTAATAAATTATATTGTTTATAACATATCTAAAGTCTGCGTTTCCCTGCGTCAGTCACACATCTCTGGTCATACCTGGGAGCCCTGACATTACACCAAGGCCAAACCTGACCAGAAGTGGCTGCACAGGGAAGCCATCTTGGCTTGTTGATGGGAAGGATGGATCTGGATGAGGTTGTATATTTATATCTGCTAGTGTTTGATGACAGAGAATATGCTTATCAGACTCTGAGGGAGTATCCCCGGGATGAACTGCTAGAATGTATACGGATCGCTCATGTTCTAGTAGATCAGGGCACAGAGTTCTCTGAGGTGCAGCCATTGATTGAGGTTTGTGCTGAGTTGGTTTCATCTGGTACCCCCGAATGCAGGGATGAATTTTTGCCACCATTTAGTGCAGACCAGGTAGAGTCCCTGGTGTGGTTATTAGAGGATGATGTGGGTTACTTTCTGGAGCGTTATTCCACATGTTCACCACAGATACTAAGAGATTGTATAAACGCAGTGCAGTCATTGACCAGACAGGCTTTGTGTAAGCTCAGCTTTGTTCAACCCATACTGCAGACATGGACAGATTTGTTGCACCCAGCCTCAGTCAGCTTACCAAGACCCCGTCCTGCTTCTAATCTATCTCCTCAAAGCTCTATTCCTGCATTCCCAACAACTCCCCCAGTTACAGCCCAGTATACCCTGCTATCTACCGCATGTCAGTACCCTGTTCCCACTCGCTGCACCTATCCTGCCTTTAACCCTGTAAAGAAGCCCTCTGTAGCAACTGCTCCCTCTCCTGTTCCATCCTCCAGTTCTTCTCTGTCTCCAGCTGCTCCATTCATTTGCAGACCTGCGTTTACTTGCAGTGCACCAGTAGTTAAAACCAGAAAAAAGCGAAAATTCTTTCCAACCAATACCATCCTGCCAGTATCCAAACCGGTGAGCCTGCCGTCCGAGAACTTGCCTTCCGTGGTTCGGCCTGAAGCCTGTACGCAGCCTGATGCCTCCATTCAGCCTGAAGCCTCTACTCAGCATGATGAACTGATCCAGCCTGACGATCCTATTAGGCCAGTTGACTCTATGCCCGCTGTTGATCCAGATGATCCGGTACCTGATCCGGTGCCCGCTGTCGTGCCAATTGACTCAGAGCCCGCTGTCGTACCTGGTGACTCGGTGCCCAGACCTGGTCCAAGCATCTCCAGCAACAAAGCAGCTTTCAGAATGTCTTCTAATATTCTACTGTGGCTGGACCCACTTCATGGACCCATTCTACTCCTCAGCCTGCTACACCCTGTTTACAACTCCAGAGGGTATTGATACCTCACGTGTTTTCCTCAGCCTTCTACAACTCCAGAGGGTATAAATACCACACGTTTTGCTCAGCCTTCCTGCACAGACCTGGTCCGAGCATCTCCAGCACCAAAGCAGCTTTCAGAATGTCTTCTAATTTTCTACTGTGGCTGGACCTACTTCAGGGACCCATTCCACTCCTCAGCCTGCTACACCCTGTCTACAACTCCAGAGGGTATTGATACCACACGTGTTTACCTTAGCCTTCTACAAGTCCAGAGGGTATTGATACCACACGTGTTTTCCTCAGCCTTCTACAAGTCCAGAGGGTATAAATACCACACGTTTTCCTCAGCCTTCTACAAGTCCAGAGGGTATAAATGCCACACGTTTTGCCATATAGTGCACCTGGGGTCACCAGGACAGAAGGTCACAGACATCAACGAGAACTTTATAGAGATTTAGGACTTTTCATGCTCTACTAATGTTTTGGTGAAGGGACACAAAGACAAACGCACCCTTACTACATACCTGTGAGTCCACCTTGAGAAGCTTGTAGAGAAAGCTTGAATTATCCAGCCCTTCGTTGAAGAGTTTTATAGAATCTTCCAGAAACGGAGGGTTGGGTGGTCTCCTCAGTGGGTGGTAGATGGATGCGGAATACAAGACGGTCATGGCCTGGAACAAGACGCAGATCTGGAAGTAGTTCCCCATCTTCTGATACTTCGTCCTTCGTTCTCCTTCAGTGAAGGCGGAATGATCAGTCCCGGGACTTTTATATTGCACAACGTCTACGTCCAGATGTCATGGTTGGAGCCGGAGCTCTGGGCTCACTTCAAGAAACTGCAGGAAACAAGACCGGAAATATTGACTTTGCAGTAACGAGGTGTCATCCAGAGTCTCCTCGCACGCACCGTGATTAACAGCTCACATGCAAAACTGTGTAAATAATAATAAACCCGGAGAACCTGGAAGAAGATATTATCAGTGTGACGGCCGGGAGGTTCTTATATAAAGAGGACTATTATAGAATAGGTATAGATTCAGGTTTGGTTTGTAAACCGAGCCATCTATGAAGGAGAGAAAAAAGATCGATGTGTACAGATCCAGCAATGAAGTACCTGGCTCTTACCGCCTATTGTGCCCATCATGAGGGGTTCCCACCATCTCTGCACTATGTTCCTGGGTCTGTAGCCCCGCTGTGCCTATTATGAGGGGTTCCCACCATCTCTGCACTGGGTTCCCGAGTCTGTACACCTGATGTGCGCATTATGAGGGGTTCCCATCGTCCCTCTGCTCAATTCCCGGGTCTGTACACCCACTGTGCCCATTTATAAGGAGTTCCCACCATCCCTGTGCTGAGTTCCTTGATCTGTACACCCGCTGTGCCCATTATAAGGGGTTCCCACCTTCCCTGTGCTGAGTTCCTGGGTCTGCACACCTGCCGTTCCCATTATGAGGGGTTCCCACCATTCCTACGCTGAGTTCCTTGGTCCATATACCAGCTGTGCCCATTATTACGGGTTACCATCATCCCTGTGTCCCTGTGCTGAGTTTCCTGGTCTGTACACCTGCTGTGCCCATTATGAGGGGTTCTCACCATCCCTGCTCTGAGTTCCCGGGTCTGTACACCTGATTTGCCCATTGTCAGGGGTTCCCACCATCCCTGTGCTGAGTTCCCGGGTATGTATCCCTGCTGTGCCTATTATGAGGGGTACCCACCATCCCTGTGCTGAGTCCCTTGGTCCATATACCAGCTGTGCCCAGTATTAGGGGTTCCCATCATCCCTGTGTCTCTGTGCTGAGTTCCCGGGTCTGTACACCTTCTGTTCCCATTATGAGGGGTTCCCACCATCCCTGCACTGATTTCCCGGGTCTGTACACCTGATGTGCCCATTATCAGGGGATCCCACCATCCATGTGCTGAGTTCCTAGGTCTGCACACCTGCTGTGCCCATTATAAGGGGTTCCCACCATCCCTGTGCTGAGTTCCCAGGTCTGCACACCGGCTATACCCATTACGAGGGGTTCCCACCATCCCTACGCTGAGTTTCTTGGTCCATATACCAGCTGTGCCCATTATTATGGCTTCCCATCATCCCTGTGTCCCTGTGCTGAGTTCCCTGGTCTGTACACCTGCTGTGCCCATTATTAGGGGTTCCCATCATCCCTGTGTCTCTGTACTGAGTTCCTGGGTCTGTACAGCTGCTGTGCCCATTATTAGGGGTTCAACCCATCTCTATGTTGAGTTCCCCAGTCTGTACACCAGCTGTGCCCATTATGAGGGGTTCCCACCATCCCTGTGCGGAGTTCCCAGGTCTGCACACCTTCTGTGCCCATTGCGAGGGGCTACCAACATCCCTGCTGGATTTTTCATTTCTATGGTAGTCAGATTAGAGCCCATAATTCTATCAGGGAGATCTTCCTGTTGAATGTCCGGGATATATGAGAAGGTAGGAGCTGACCACCACAGTTTTCTAACAGTGGTGGGGCCCAATCTTTACGGTGGTGCATTTGATTACTGCCCCCTTATCTACATGGCGACTTATTTTTGGGGCTACTGAACAAACAGACAGACCCCTCCTGCCTTGAGCTGAAAAGACCCCTCTTGTCAAAATAAACACAACTGTTCACCAGTCCTGGCACCGAGTGAACCTTGTCCTGGACACTTTCCTGTCTCTGATTGTCAGAAACCTGATTCTCTCAGGCTCAGTCCCAGCACTCTGGTCCTCCGTGGCTCAATTGCCAGCAATCCAGCTGGCTAGTGGTGGGGCCCAATCTTTACGGTGGTGCATTTGATTACTGCCCCCCTTATCTGCATGTAGTGACATATTTTTGGGGCTACTGAACAAACAGGCAGACCCCTCCTGCCTTGAGCTGCCAAACAGTGGTCAAATAAGCACAGCCACAACTGCTCACCAGTCCTGGCACCGAGCGGTCCTTGTCCTGGATACTCTCCTGTCTCGGATCGTCAAAAACCTGATCCCCGCAGGCTCAGTCCCAGCACTCTGATCCTCGCAGGCTCAGTCCCAGCACTCCGATCCAAAGTGTTTTGTCACACTGCAAAATAAATGGCAAGGCACAAATATCAGCAAACAGGCAAAAGAATCCGCTTGCATGCAGTAAGATAAGTGGTCTATTGTAAGTACTAGGCTATGTCAGAGCAGTTCCTTGAAATCATCATGATACTAAGCAGGATGAACCCAGTAACCGCAGTGATAGTAATAAACAGTATAAGCAGTGCACCTTATAAACAACAAATGTATAAATGGTAATGAAAAAGTCTAATGGCACCAGACTTGCACATTTCAGCCGGCTAACGGTGGGGCCCAGTCTTTACGGTGGTGCATTTCATTTCCACCCTCATTAAATCTGCATGCAGTGACTTGCTTTGGGGGCTACTAAACAAACAGGCAGACCCCTCTTGTCTTGAGCTGCCAAGCAGTGGTAAAATAAACACAACTGCTCACCAGTCCTGACACCGAGCGAACCTTGTCCTGGACACTTACCTGTCTCTGATCGTCAGAAACCTGATCCTCTCAGGCTCAGCCCCAGAACTCTGATCATCAGTGGCTCAGTCCCAGCACTCTGGCCCTCCGTGGCTCAATTGCCAGCAATCCACTGGTCCTCAGGGGCTCAATTTCTAGCGCTCCACCAATCCTTAGTGACTCAGTTCCCAACACTCCGCCGGTCCTCAGTGGCTCGGTTCCCAACACTCCACCAGTCCTCTTTTACTTGATTCCCAGCACTTTACCGGTCCTCAGTGGCTCAATTTCCCAGCACTGTGTTGGCCCTCAGTGGCTTGGCTCCCATCACTCTGACAGTTCTCAGTGGCTTGATTCCCAACACTCTGCCAATACTCAGAGGATCCATTTCTAGCACTCCACTAGTCCTCAGTGGCTCGATTTGCAGCACTTCTCTGGTCCTCAGTGACTCAATTCCCAGCACTTCACCAGTCCTCAGGGGCTCGGTAACCAGTACGCTGCCAGTCCTCAGTGGTTCGATTGCCAGCACTCCAGTCCTCAGTGGTATCAATTGCCAGGGCTCCAGTCCTCAGTGGTTTGATTGCCAGGGCTCCAGTCCTCAGTGGTTCGATTGCCAGCGCTCCAGTCCTCAGTGGTTCGATTGCCAGCGCTCCAGTCCTCAGTGGTTCGATTGCCAGCGCTCCAGTCTTCAGTGGTTCGATTGCCAGCACTCCAGTCTTCAGTGGTTTCAATTGCCAGCGCTCCAGTCTTCAGTGGTTCGATTGCCAGCACTCCAGTCTTCAGTGGTTCGATTGCCAGCACTCCAGTCCTCAGTGGTTCGATTGCCAGCACTCCAGTCCTCAGTGGTTCGATTGCCAGGGCTTCAATCCTCAGTGGTTTCAATTGCCAGCGCTCCAGTCTTCAGTGGTTCGATTGCCAGCACTCCAGTCTTCAGTGGTTCGATTGCCAGCACTCCAGTCCTCAGTGGTTCGATTGCCAGCACTCCAGTCCTCAGTGGTTCGATTGCCAGCACTCCAGTCTTCAGTGGTTCGATAGCCAGCATTCCAGTCTTCAGTGGTTCGATTGCCAGGGCTCCAGTCTTCAGTGGTTCGATTGCCAGGGCTCCAGTCCTCAGTGGTTCGATTGCCAGGGCTCCAGTCCTCAGTGGTTCGATTGCCAGGGCTCCAGTCCTCAGTGGTTCGATTGCCAGGGCTCCAGTCCTCAGTGGTTCGATTGCCAGGGCTCCAGTCCTCAGTGGTTCGATTGCCAGGGCTCCAGTCCTCAGTGGTTCGATTGCCAGGGCTCCAGTCCTCAGTGGTTCGATTGCCAGGGCTCCAGTCCTCAGTGGTTCGATTGCCAGGGCTCCAGTCCTCAGTGGTTCGATTGCCAGGGCTCCAGTCCTCAGTGGTTCGATTGCCAGGGCTCCAGTCCTCAGTGGTTTGCTTGCCAGCACTCTGGTCCTCAGGGGCCATCCTTGATCTCTGGACACACAAGCACACAGGTATGTACAGCTTCGGTCCCGCAGCAGAAGACTCCTCTTTCTTTTCAAAAGTCCAGGAAAATATACAGTGAAGGAAATGCGTATTTGCTCCCCGGCTGATGCTGAATGTTCGCCCCTCACACAGAAACGATCGGTCTAACAATGGAATGTTCGCCCCTCACACAGAAAGGATCGGTCTAACAATGGAATGTTCGCCCCTCACACAGAAATGATCGGTCTAACAATGGAATGTTCTCCCCTCACACAGAAATGATCGGTCTAACAATGGAATGTTCGCCCCTCACACAGAAATGATCGGTCTAACAATGGAATGTTCGCCCCTCACACAGAAACGATCGGTCTAACAATGGAATGTTCGGTGTAACACTGAGAGACAGAATACAACAACAAATTCAGCAGAAATGCGTCTAACAAATGATGACGGATCTGCATGTTCATGAGGGAAAGAAGGATTTGATCCCCTTCACAAAACATGACTTAGTACTTGGTGGCCAATCCCTTGTTGGCAATCACAGAGGTCAGACGTTTCCTGGAGTTGGCCCCCAGGTTTGCACACATCTCAGGAGGGATTTTGGCCCACTCCTCTTGGCAGATCCTCTCCAAGTCATTAAGGTTTGGTGGCTGACGTTTGGCAACTCGGAACTTTCAGCTCCTCCACAGATTTTCCATCGGATGAAGGTCTGGAGACTGGCTAGGCCACTCCAGGACCTTAATGTGCTTCTTCTTGAGCCGCTCCTTTGTTGCCTTGGCCGTGTGTTTTGGGTCATTGTCATGCTGGAACACCCATCCACCACCCATTTTCAATGCCCTGGCTGAGTGAAGAAGGTTCTCACCCAAGATTTGATGGTACATTGCCCCGTCCATCGTCCCTTTGATGCGGTGCAGTTGTCCTGTCCCCTTAGCAGAAAAACACCCCCAAAGCAGAATGTTTCCACCACCATGTTTCACAGTTGGGATGGTGTTCTTGGGGTCATAGGCAGCATTGCTCCTCCTCCAAACACGGCGAGTTGAGTTGATGCCAAAGAGCTGGATTTTGGTCTCCTCTGACCACAACACTTCCCACCAGTCCTCCTCTGCATCATTCAGATGTTCAGTGGCAGACTTCAGACGGGCCTGGACATGGGCTTTCTTGAGCAGAGGGACCGTGCGGGCACTGCAGGATTTCAGTCCTTGTCGGCGTAGTGTGTTACCAATTGTTTTCTTGGTGACTGTGGTCCCAGCTGCCTGGAGATCATTGACAAGATCCTCACATGTAGTTCTGGGATGATTCCTCACTGTTCTCATGATCATTGACAGTCCACGAGGTGAGATCTTGCATGGTGCACCAGACCTAGGGAGACTGACACTTGTTTTGTGTTTCTTCCATTTGTGAATGATTGCACCAACTGTTGTCACCTTCTCACCAAGCTGCTTGGCCATAGTTTGGTAGCCCAGTCCAGCCTTGTGTAGGTCTACCATCTTGTCCCTGACATCCTTGGACAGCTCTTTGGTCTTTGCCATGGTGGAGAGTTTGGAATCTGATGGTTTGATGGCTCCTGTGGACAGGTGTCTTTTATACAGGTAACACAATGAGATTAGCAGCACTCCCTTTAAGAGACTGCTTCTAATCTCAGCTTGTTACCTGTATGAAAGACACCTGGGAGCCAGAAATCCTGCTGAATGATAGGGGATCAAATCCTCCTTTCCCTCATGAGCATGCAGATCAGTCATCATTTGTTAGACGCATTTCTGCTGAATTTGTTGTTGTATTCCGTCTCTCAGTGTTACAATACACCGAACATTCCATTGTTAGACCGATCGTTTCTGTGTGAGGGGCGAACATTCCATTGTTAGACCGATCGTTTCTGTGTGAGGGGCGAACATTCCATTGTTAGACCGATCATTTCTGTGTGAGGGGCGAACATTCCATTGTTAGACCGATCGTTTCTGTGTGAGGGGCGAACATTCCATTGTTAGACCGATCATTTCTTTGTGAGGGGCGAACATTCCATTGTTAGACCGATCATTTCTGTGTGAGGGGCGAACATTCAGCATCAGGGGGGCAAATACACATTTCCTTCACTGCAGCTCTCTCCTCCCTTTACAGGGCCTTTCACAGGCTTCAGCCTCCTTCACCTCCACAGCACAGTGCACCCTGTGAACTACATTTCCCATGGTCCCACGCGGCTGCATCATAGTCCTTTCAGTTTCCCAAGTCCCACCGGCTCCGCCAGGTGAGTGGAGGCTGAATAGTACTGAAGCCAACGGAAAAATCGTGTTTGGG
Organism: Staurois parvus; assembly: GCF_062004578.1. Classification (NCBI taxonomy): domain Eukaryota; kingdom Metazoa; phylum Chordata; class Amphibia; order Anura; family Ranidae; genus Staurois; species Staurois parvus. The sequence goes on along the minus strand of NW_028317812.1, from coordinate 354,150 downwards.
TACATAAGACGGCTGCAGCCAGGGGCGGACTGACAACTCATGGGGCCCCCGGGCAATAGGGGATCATGGGGCCCCCGTATCCTTGCCCACACTCAAAGCACACCCAAAAAAGCCTATAACATAGGTACCAGGGGCATCTCATGGGGCCCCTACTAACCCCGGGCCCTCGGGCAGTGCTCGAGTGCTCCAATGGTCAGTCCGCCCCTGGCTGCAGCACATAGTCTGTCCGCTAAGCACCTAACTACACCTAGAACTACGTCTATCCTCCCTCCACCCACCACCCGCCGGTGCCTCGCCTGTGCGCTCAGGGAGCCTGGCACTAAAGCTGGTGGTTCCACCACCTGCTCATAGAGAAAAATGGGGACTGGAAGGTCATCTCTATGGTCTAGGAAAGGGGTCTCCAAACATTCTAAACAAGGGGCCAGTTTACTGTCCTTCAGACTTTAGGAGGGTCAGACTGTTCCCATTGGGACTAAACGATGCCCCATCTTTGGTATTAGGGCAAAAATAGTGCCCCATCATTGGTGTCAGTGGAATGAATAGTGCCCCATCATTGGTGTCAGTGGGAGGAATAGTGCCCCATCATTGGTGTCAGTGGGAGGAATAGTGCCCCATCGTTGGTGTCAGTGGGAGGAATAGTGTCCTATCATTGGTGTCAGTGGGAGGAATAGTGCCCCATCATTGGTATCAGTGGGAGGAATAGTGCCCCATCATTGGTGTCAGTGGGAGGAATAGTGCCCCATCATTGGTGTCAGTGGGAGGAATAGTGCCCCATCATTGGTGTCAGTGGGAGGAATAGTGCCCCATCATTGGTGTCAGTGGGAGGAATAGTGCCCCATCATTGGTGTCAGTGGGAGGAATAGTGCCCCATCATTGGTGTCAGTGGGAGGAATAGTGCCCCATCATTGGTGTCAGTGGGAGGAATAGTGCCCCATCATTGGTGTCAGTGGGAGGAATAGTGTCCCATCATTGGTGTCAGTGGGAGGAATAGTGTCCCATCATTGGTGTCAGTGGGAGGAATAGTGTCCCATCATTGGTGTCAGTGGGAGGAATAGTGCCCCATCATTGGTGTCAGTGGGAGGAATAGTGTCCCATCATTGGTGTCAGTGGGAGGAATAGTGTCCTATCATTGGTGTCAGTGGGAGGAATAGTGCCCCATCATTGGTGAATTTGGATTGATTTGATATTTTAGATTTGAATCCTTCGGGGAAATCTGAATCCAGTCAAGAATGAAGAAACGAAGCAAAGTGAGAAACTTAGCGAATCGATCGGAAACAAAACACATTTTTTCGTTCTCGTTTCCAGCCCAGAATCTATGGTGTCACTCAGGCAGCGGAGGTATTTGTGTGTATTTTTCTGTGGGCGGAGCTCGGGATGGGGGGAGGGGAGGGGGGTACAAGTCTTCATTCTATGGTGTCACTCAGGCAGCGGAGGTATTTGTTCTCTATTTGAATAAAGTCGTGTTGTGAGATCTTCTATTGTGTATCTCGCCGATCGCTCTCAGACGTTTCCTGGTCGATGATGGAGGAAACGCGCTGCACGCCGATCACCCTCATCTTCCTCTGCCAATAGGAAAGGATTGTTTGCTGACTGTCGGCACATGTCAGACTTCATATGACACCTCCACTGCCCAAACTACATCTCCGCCATCGACTGCCATTGTATGGGTGCGCTTCCTGTGATCACCCCTCCTGTGTGCGCCTCCTGTGATCGCCCCTCCAGTGTGCGCCTCCTGTGATCGCCCCTCCAGTGTGCGCCTCCTGTGATCGCCCCTCCAGTGTGCGCCTCCTGTGATCGCCCCTCCAGTGTGCGCCTCCTGTGATCGCCCCTCCAATGTGCGCCTCCTGTGATCGCCCCTCCAGCGTGCGCCTCCTGTGATCGCCCCTCCAGCGTGCGCCTCCTGTGATCGCCCCTCCAGCGTGCGCCTCCTGTGATCGCCCCTCCAGCGTGCGCCTCCTGTGATCGCCCCTCCAGCGTGCGCCTCCTGTGATCGCCCCTCCAGCGTGCGCCTCCTGTGATCGCCCCTCCAATGTACGTCTCCTGTGATCGCCCCTCCAGTGTGCGCCTCCTGTGATCGCCCCTCCAGTGTGCGTCTCCTGTGATCGCCTCTCCAGTGTGCGTCTCCTGTGATCGCCTCTCCAGTGTGCGCCTCCTGAGATCGCCCCTCCAGTGTGCGTCTCCTGTGATCGCCCCTCCAGTGTGCGTCTCCTGTGATCGCCCCTCCAGTGTGCGTCTCCTGTGATCGCCTCTCCAGTGTGCGTCTCCTGTGATCGCCTCTCCAGTGTGCGCCTCCTGAGATCGCCCCTCCAGTGTGCGTCTCCTGTGATCGCCTCTCCAGTGTGCGTCTCCTGTGATCGCCTCTCCAGTGTGCGCCTCCTGTGATCGCCCCTCCAGTGTGCGTCTCCTGTGATCGCCTCTCCAGTGTGCGCCTCCTGAGATCGCCCCTCCAGTGTGCGTCTCCTGTGATCGCCCCTCCAGTGTGCGCCTCCTGTGATCGCCCCTCCAGTGTGCGCCTCCTGTGATCGCCCCTCCAGTGTGCGCCTCCTGTGATCGCCCCTCCAATGTGCGCCTCCTGTGATCGCCCCTCCAGCGTGCGCCTCCTGTGATCGCCCCTCCAGCGTGCGCCTCCTGTGATCGCCCCTCCAGCGTGCGCCTCCTGTGATCGCCCCTCCAGCGTGCGCCTCCTGTGATCGCCCCTCCAGCGTGCGCCTCCTGTGATCGCCCCTCCAGCGTGCGCCTCCTGTGATCGCCCCTCCAATGTACGTCTCCTGTGATCGCCCCTCCAGTGTGCGCCTCCTGTGATCGCCCCTCCAGTGTGCGTCTCCTGTGATCGCCTCTCCAGTGTGCGTCTCCTGTGATCGCCTCTCCAGTGTGCGCCTCCTGAGATCGCCCCTCCAGTGTGCGTCTCCTGTGATCGCCCCTCCAGTGTGCGTCTCCTGAGATCGCCCCTCCAGTGTGCGTCTCCTGTGATCGCCCCTCCAGTGTGCGTCTCCTGTGATCGCCCCTCCAGTGTGCGCCTCCTGTGATCGCCCCTCCAGTGTGCGCCTCCTGTGATCGCCCCTCCAGTGTGCGCCTCCTGTGAACGCCCCTCCAGTGTGCGCCTCCTGTGATCGCCCCTCCAATGCGCGCCTCCTGTGATCGCCCCTCCAGTGTGTGCCTCCTGTGATCGCCCCTCCAGCGTGCGCCTCCTGTGATCGCCCCTGCAGCGTGCTCCTCCTGTGATCGCCCCTCCAGCGTGCGCCTCCTGTGATCGCCCCTCCAGCGTGCGCCTCCTGTGATCGCCCCTCCAGCGTGCGCCTCCTGTGATCGCCCCTCCAATGTACGTCTCCTGTGATCGCCCCTCCAGTGTATCCCTCCTGTGATCGCCCCTCCAGTGTGCGCCTCCTGTGAACGCCCCTCCAGTGTGCGCCTCCTGTGATCGCCCCTCCAATGCGCGCCTCCTGTGATCGCCCCTCCAGTGTGCGCCTCCTGTGATCGCCCCTCCAGTGTGCGCCTCCTGTGATCGCCCCTCCAGTGTGCGCCTCCTGTGATCGCCCCTCCAGTGTGCGCCTCCTGTGATCGCCCCTCCAGTGTGCGCCTCCTGTGATCGCCCCTCCAGTGTATCCCTCCTGTGATCGCCCCTCCAGTGTATCCCTCCTGTGATCGCCCCTCCAGTGTATCCCTCCTGTGATCGCCCCTCCAGTGTATCCCTCCTGTGATCGCCCCTCCAGTGTATCCCTCCTGTGATCGCCCCTCCAGTGTGTGCCATATTCAGGGCAGTAAGACAGGTACAGGTCAGGACGGGTGAATTTATTCTATTCGAATTTTGGAAGACACTTATAGTCTTTCTATTCTATTCTATTTCTTTTCTATTCTAATCTATTCTATTCAAATTCAAATGTATTCTGTTTGAAATGTGCATTTTGGAAGACGGTTATATTCATTCTATTGTGTTCTATCGTTTTTTTTTCTATTCTATTCTATTTTATTCTACTCTATTGTTTTTCTAACCTTTTCTATTCTATTTAATTTTTTTGTCTATTCTATTATTTTCTGTTCTAATCTTTTCTAATCTATTCTATTCAAATTCAAATTTATTCTGTTTGAAATGTGCATTTTGGAAGACGGTTATATTCTTTCTATTGTGTTCTATTGTTTTTTTTTCTATTCTGTTCTATTTTTTTTTCTTTTCTATTCTATTCTATTCAAATTCAATTTTATTCTATTTGAAATTTAAATTTTGGAAGACAGTTATGTTCTATCTATTTTATTCTACTCTATTGTTTTTTTTCTAATCTATTCTATTCTGTTCATTGTCTATTCTATTATTTTCTATTCTAATCTATTCTATTCTTTTTTTTTTTGTTCTAGTCTACTCATTTCATATTCAAATTCCAGTCTAATTCGATTCGAACTTCATGCAAATCTCTTTCCGTTATTTCTGATTCGTTACTATTGCAGTTCGGTGATTCTGAGACATCCGAATACCAAAACATTTGTCCCAATTCTGAAAACCGAGCCACGCACGTCTGCTACACACACTGGTGGCTCCTCTGGCCGTGGCCCTCAGGCTTTTTTATTTGCCTCCAAAATGGGAGCAGCTGCAGTAGTTTGGGCCCTGCACTCCAGGGTACTCACACAGCCCGGGGGCCCCTAGAAGCACCTGGACACAGGATGGAAGGTTCCGTCCCACCCACACCAGACACCGTGCCTGTTTATCAGCAGTCTTCTCTTCTCTACATCTGTTCAAAGCGCTGAATTTATACAGCCTGTCTGAAAGTTCAGAAAAAATGGGGCGGGGAGCTGACGCTACACTCTGCAGAGCTCAGTGAGGAGAGTCCTGAGAGTTTGATTGGAGGGAAGGGACACGCCCCCCACACAGGACAGAGCTGAGGCTGTTAATCTGCTTTAGGTCCCTCCCCTGTCACCATTTTTCTCTTGGTGTCAGGAAAACCTGTCAGAAGGGGCTCCGCCCACCTGCGAGCACTATTCCTTTGTTCCACCCCCTCTCCAGCAGCAGTAGATCCCCTCTGCAACTGTATATCCTCCCTCAGCAAACATAGATCCTACTAGCAATAAGATATCCCCCCCCCAGCAACAATATACACCCACAAAAAATGCCCCCCCCCCCCACATCAATAGATCCCCCAGCAACAATGGATTCCCCTAGCAACAATAGATCCCAAAATCAACAATAGAGCCCCCAGCAACGCTACACCCCCCAGCAAGAAAATACAGAACAACAACAATGGATCCCCCTAGCAACAATAGACCCCCAGCAACAAAATACCCCCACAGCAACAATAGATCTACCCCAGGTATAATAGGCCCCTCCACCAGCAACAATAGATCCCCCAGCAACAATATGCCCGCACAACAAAATACCCCCTAGCAACAATAGATTTCAACAGCAACAGTAGATCCCAAAAGCAGCAAATTACACCATAACAACAATGGATCCCCTAGCAAAAATAGATCCCGCAGCAACAATAGACCCCTTTAGAAACAAAATACCCCACAGCAACAATAGATCCACCACAGGTACAATAGACCCCTAGCATCAACAATATACCCCCTGCAACAAAAGAACCCCCAGCAACAATGAATCCCCCTAGCAACAATAGACCCCCTGCAACAAAAGAACCCCCAGCAACAATGAATCCCCCTAGCAACAATAGACCCCCTGCAACAAACGAACACCCAGCAACAATGAATTCCCCTAGCAACAATAGACCCCCCCAGCAAAAAAATACCCCACAGCAACAGTGAATCCCCCCAGCAACAAAAGATCCCAAAAGCAACAATAGATCCCCCAGCAACACAATACCACACAACAACAATGGATTCCCCTAGCAACAATAGATCCCCCCGAAATAATGGATTCTCCTAGCAACAATAGATCCTCCAGCAACACTACACCCCCAGCAACAAAATACTGCACAACAGTTTATCCCCTTAGCAACAATAGATCCCCCAGCAACACTACCCCCCTTGCAAAAAATACTCCCCAACAACAATGAATCCCCCTAGCAACAATAGATCCCCCAGCAACACTACACCCCTTTCAAAAAATACCCCCCAACAACAATGGATCCCCTAGCAACAATAGATCTCCAGCAACAAAATGCTCCACAGCAACAATAGATCCACCCCAGGTACAATAGACCCCCACCAGCAACAATATACCCCCCGCAACAATGAATCCCCCTAGCAACAATAGATCCCCCAGCAACACTACACCCCATGCAAAAAAAAACCCCAACAACAATGGATCCCCCTAGCAATATTAGATCTCCCAGCAACAATATACTCCACAGCAACAATAGATCCACCCCAGGTACAATAGACCCCCACCAGCAACCATATACCCCCTGCAACAAAATACCCCCCCCCCCACAACAATGAATCCCCCTAGCAACAATATATCCCCCACAACAATAGACCCCCTCAGCAGCAATAAATCTCCCAGCAGACAGCATTAATAGATCCTCCAGCAGCCAGCAACCAAAGACCCCCTCACTCAACAGTAGATCCCTCCCAGCATCAACTAACTCTTCCTCCACCATATACAATAGATCCCTTAGAAACCAGCAGCAATAGACCCCTCATACAATAGTAGATCCCTACCAGCAACTACTAACTACTCCCCCACCCTAAACAATAGATCCTCCAGCAGCCAGCACCAATACACCCCTCAATCAACAGTAGATCCCTCCCAGCAACAACTGACTCTTCCTCCACCTGGAACAATAGATCCCCCAGCAGCCAGCATCAATGGTCCCTCTAGCATACCCCAGCACCCCTCGCGTGAGGTGCCGGAACTGCGTTCCCCCACGTTCCTGCTGAAAAAAAGCCCTGATTTTGGTAAACAGCATAATAATAGAAAGAGTAATAATAGTAATAATAATAACAAAAATAAAATTAAATTTTTTAGATGACATCATATCCCCCATCGTTTACACGAGATCCATAGATACAAATATGTGCGATGATGAAAGCATTAATTACATTCTAATAGCAATAAAATACATAATAAAAATCCAGGAAATGCAGAACTTCTAATGGGGTTTTGGGAATTGGGAAGGTCATCAAATAGGCATTTGACGCACGAGGCTCCAACGATATCCGACAAAACGCCGCCATCCGGTACGGCCGCCTCCCTCTTCCCTCCGGAGTCGATCAATTCGGCCTTGGGATGACTCCGGCTGGATTTTTGTTCATCATTCTCCTTCTCCGGGAGGTTGGAGGTCTGTAGAGAGAAGGAACATTGTGTTATAAAAAAGGATTCCGATTCAAAAATTGAATGTTCTCCTTCTATTTCCTCTACAGGTTGAATGTTATTCAAAAAAAGTGCGGTTTTGGAAAATATTTGATTGTGGCCACTAGAGGGAGCTGAGGATCATAGGAATTAAATATTAATCTTTAGCCCCATCTAGTGACCATAATGAGGTGTTTCCCCAGAAAAAAAAAAACTCTTGTCTGGTCCCAAAGACACGACACGGAGTAAAGCTTGGCCATACGGTGTATAAATTTTGATGAAGCGCTCAATGGGTGGCCCTTGGTAAGCCGTGTTCACCTTGGCAGGAATTCGGGAGCAGATCATGGACTGAGCTGCAGTAATAAGAGCTGGACTGGTTGGGTGAATAGCAGCCGGTTCCGATGAGGAGGAAGGTCCACCTGCCCGGTGATGGAAAGAAGGTTCCCTTAGATGCATGTGCTGGGCGACCTGGGCCCAACATGTCTCCTGGACCCCTGTGACTGGTTGGGAGATCTTCTGAAGAAAATGTACATGCAGTCATTACCTGGGAGAGGGAGAGTATGGCAGCCGGTTCAGATGGTGAATGAGTGGTGACCTAGAGGAGGAAGGTCCACCTGCCCGGTGATGGAAAGAAGGTTTCCTTAGATGCATGTGCTGGGCGACCTGGGCCCCCCATGTCTCCTGGACCCCTGTGACTGGTTGGGCGATCTTCAGAAGAAAATGTACATGCCGCCATTACCTGGGGGAGGGAGAGTATGGCAGCCGGTTCAGATGGTGAATGAGTTGGGACCTAGAGGAGGAAGGTCCACCTACGTGGCGATGGAAAGAAGGTTCCCTTGGGTGGATGTGATGGGCAACCTAGGCCTGAATATCTCCAGAACCTCGAGTGTTCAACTGGACCCCTGTGAATTAGAGCTATAACTAATGGCATAGGCGAGGCCCCTCAGGAGATTCCCCACATGGCCCTAAGGCAATCTCTAGTGAGGAACCTGTGATATTTGGTGAACCAAAGATTCCCAAACCTTGCTGCTGGAACTGACTTAACTAGTTGCCGACCGCAGATAGCCGAATGACGGCTGCACTGCGGCCGGCCAGTTCTGGGTGGACGTCATATGACGTCCTCCCAGAACGCGCTCTCCTGCGTGCCCCAGGGGGCGCGCACCCGGCGATCTCCGTGATTGCTGTGTCCTACGGACACAGCTGATCACGTGATGTGGTAAAAGGCCAATCACAGCGGCCTTTTACCACCTGATCAGCGGTGTCCAATGACACACTGATCACAGGGAAATGCAATTGCCGGTTCTCGGCTGCACTTTCCTCACGCTGTCAGATCGTGAGGAAAGTACTGCCGAGAACCGGCAGTTGTCAGAGCGGGGATCGGCACCGATCATCAGGGCACTGATGATCAGTGCCCTGATGATCGGTGCCCAGCAATGCCACCCGCAAGTTCCACCCACCTGTGCCCAGCAGTGCGCCCACTAGCTCCGCCCACCTGTGCCCAGCAGATCACCCACCTGTGCCCAGCAGTGCACCCACCTGTGCCCAGCAATGCACCCACCTGTGCGACTCTGTAGTGTCACACACCTGTGCCCAGAAGTGCCACCTACCTGTGCCCAGCAGTGCCACCTACCTGTGCCCACCAGTGCCACCCACCTGTGCCCACCCACCAGTGCTGCCCACCAGTGCCACCCACCAGTGCAGCCCAGCAGTGCAGCCAGTCAGTGCCACCAGTCAGTGCCCAGCGGTTGTGCCAGTCAGTGCCGCCAGTCAGTGCCCAGCAGTGATGCCAGTCAGTGCCGTCTATCAGTACCCATCATCAGTGTCACCTATCAGTGCCGCCTATCAGTGCTGCATATTAGTGCCGCCTATCCGTGACACCTCATTAGTGCCGCCTATCTGTGCCACCTCATTAGTACTGCCTATCAGTGCCCTTTAGTGCTGCCTATCAGTGCCCATCAGTGCCGCCTTTCAGTGCCCTTCAGTGCTGCCTCATCAACGCACATCAGTGAAGGAGAAAAATTACCTGTTTGAAAAATTTTATAATAGAAACAAAAAAACCTTTTTTTTTTTTCAAATTTTTTGCAATTTTTTTGTTTATAGCGCAAAAAGTAAAGCGCCCAGTGGCGATTAAATACCACCAAAAGAAAGCTCTATTTGTGAGAAAAAAATGATCAAAATTTCATATGGGTACAATGTTGCATGACCATGCAATTGTCAATCAAAGTGCGGCAGCGCTGAAAGCTGAAAATTGGCCTGGTAAATAAGGGGGTATAAGTGCCTGGTAGGCAAGTGGTTAACTATCCGTCACACGGGAAAAACGGCCTGGACAGGAAGTGGGTGTCACATGATGGGATTGAGGAGTTCAAGAGCAGATAATGGACTGAGCTGCAGTAGTAAGTGGTGGACTGGTTGGGAGATCTTCTGAAGAATATGTACATGAAGTCATTACCTGGGGGAGGGAGTGTATGGCAGCCAGTTCAGATGGTGAATGACTGGTGACCTAGAGAAGGAAGGTCCATTAGATTTGGTCCTCTGCTGCCTGTTTCTTGTCAACTTTGGCCTGGACTTTGATCGTAAACCTACATTAGATTTGGTCCTCTGCTACCTGGGTGTTGTCAACCTTGGCCTGGACTTTGATCATAAACCTGCATTAGATTTGGTCCTCTGCTGCCTTTTTCTTGTCAACTTTGGCCTGGACTTCGATCGTAAACCTGCATTAGATTTGGTCCTCTGCTGCCTTTTTCTTGTCAACTTTGGCCTGGACTTCGATCGTAAACCTGCATTAGATTTGGTCCTCAGCTGCCTGGGTGTTGTCAACCTTGGCCTGAATTTTGATCGTAAACCTACATTATTATTATTATTATTATTACTACGAGTTTATATAGCGCCAAAGGGTTTGCTCAGCGCTGTACAATAGGGGGGACAATACATGGCACAGTACAACAACAACAAACAATGTACGAGGGGTAAGAGGGCCCTACTCTTACGAGCTTACAATTAGATTTGGTCCTCTGCTACCTGGGTGTTGTCAACCTTGGCCTGGACTTTGATCGTAACCCTACATTAGATTTGGTCCTCTGCTGCCTGTTTGTTGCCAACCTTGGCCTGGACTTTGTTCGTAAACCTGCATTAGATTTGGTCCTTTGCTGCCTGTTTCTTGTCAACTTTGGCCTGGACTTTGATCGTAAACCTGCAATAGATTTGGTCCTCTGCTGCCTGTTTCTTGCCAACCTTGGCCTGGACTTTGTTCGTAAACCTGCAATAGATTTGGTCCTCTGCTGCCTGTTTCTTGTCAACTTTGGCCTGGACTTTGATCGTAAACCTGCATTAGATTTGGTCCTCAGCTGCCTGGGTGTTGTCAACCTTGGTCTGGACTTTGATCGTAAACCTGCATTAGATTTGGTCCTCAGCTGCCTGGGTGTTGTCAATCTTGGCCTGGACTTTGATCGTAAACCTGCATTAGATTTGGTCCTCTGCTGCCTGGGTGTTGTCAATCTTGGCCTGGACTTTGATCGTAAACCTGCATTAGATTTGGTCCTCTGCTGCCTGGGTGTTGTCAACCTTGGCCTGGACTTTGATCGTAAACCTGCATTAGATTTGGTCCTCAGCTGCCTGGGTGTTGTCAATCTTGGCCTGGACTTTGATCGTAAACCTGCATTAGATTTGGTCCTCTGCTGCCTGGGTGTTGTCAATCTTGGCCTGGACTTTGATCGTAAACCTGCATTAGATTTGGTCCTCTGCTGCCTGGGTGTTGTCAACCTTGGCCTGGACTTTGATCGTAAACCTGCATTAGATTTGGTCCTCTGCTGCCTGTTTCTTGTCAACTTTGGCCTGGACTTTGATCGTAAACCTGCAATAGATTTGGTCCTCTGCTGCCTGTTTCTTGTCAACTTTGGCCTGGACTTTGATCGTAAACCTGCATTAGATTTGGTCCTCAGCTGCCTGGGTGTTGTCAATCTTGGCCTGGACTTTGATCGTAAACCTGCATTAGATTTGGTACTCTGCTGCCTGGGTGTTGTCAATCTTGGCCTGGACTTTGATCGTAAACCTGCATTAGATTTGGTCCTCTGCTGCCTGGGTGTTGTCAACCTTGGCCTGGACTTTGATCGTAAACCTGCATTAGATTTGGTCCTCAGCTGCTTGGGTGTTGTCAATCTTGGCCTGGACTTTGATCGTAAACTATATTAGATTTGGTCCTCAGCTGCTTGGGTGTTGTCAATCTTGGTCTGAATTTTGATCGTAAACCTACATTAGATTTGGTCCTCTGCTTCCTTTTTCTTGTCAACTTTGGCCTGGACTTCGATCGTAAACCTGCATTAGATTTGGTCCTCTGCTTCCTTTTTCTTGTCAACTTTGGCCTGGACTTCGATCGTAAACCTGCATTAGATTTGGTCCTCAGCTGCCTGGGTGTTGTCAACCTTGGCCTGGACTTCGATCGTAAACCTGCATTAGATTTGGTCCTCAGCTGCCTGGGTGTTGTCAACCTTGGCCTGGACTTTGATCGTAAACCTGCATTAGATTTGGTCCTCTGCTTCCTTTTTCTTGTCAACTTTGGCCTGGACTTCGATCGTAAACCTGCATTAGATTTGGTCCTCAGCTGCCTGGGTGTTGTCAACCTTGGCCTGAATTTTGATCGTAAACCTACATTAGATTTGGTCCTCTGCTACCTGGGTGTTGTCAACCTTGGCCTGGACTTTGTTCGTAAACCTGCATTAGATTTGGTCCTCTGCTTCCTGGGTGTTGTCAACCTTGGCCTGGACTTTGATCGTAACCCTACATTAGATTTGGTCCTCTGCTGCCTGTTTGTTGCCAACCTTGGCCTGGACTTTGTTCGTAAACCTGCATTAGATTTGGTCCTCTGCTACCTGGGTGTTGTCAACCTTGGCCTGGACTTTGTTCGTAAACCTGCATTAGATTTGGTCCTCTGCTTCCTGGGTGTTGTCAACCTTGGCCTGGACTTTGATCGTAACCCTACATTAGATTTGGTCCTCTGCTGCCTGTTTGTTGCCAACCTTGGCCTGGACTTTGTTCGTAAACCTGCATTAGATTTGGTCCTCTGCTTCCTGGGTGTTGTCAACCTTGGCCTGGACTTTGATCGTAACCCTACATTAGATTTGGTCCTCTGCTGCCTGTTTCTTGTCAACTTTGGCCTGGACTTTGATCGTAAACCTGCAATAGATTTGGTCCTCTGCTGCCTGTTTCTTGTCAATTTTGGCCTGGACTTTGATCGTAAACCTGCATTAGATTTGGTCCTCAGCTGCCTGGGTGTTGTCAATCTTGGCCTGAACTTTGATCGTAAACCTGCATTAGATTTGGTCCTCTGCTGCCTGGGTGTTGTCAATCTTGGCCTGGACTTTGATCGTAAACCTGCATTAGATTTGGTCCTCTGCTTCCTGGGTGTTGTCAACCTTGGCCTGGACTTTGATCGTAAACCTGCATTAGATTTGGTCCTCAGCTGCTTGGGTGTTGTCAATCTTGGCCTGGACTTTGATCGTAAACTATATTAGATTTGGTCCTCAGCTGCTTGGGTGTTGTCAATCTTGGTCTGAATTTTGATCGTAAACCTACATTAGATTTGGTCCTCTGCTACCTGGGTGTTGTCAACCTTGGCCTGGACTTTGATCGTAAACCTGCATTAGATTTGGTCCTCAGCTGCTTGGGTGTTGTCAATCTTGGCCTGGACTTTGTTCGGAAACCTGCATTAGATTTGGTCCTCTGCTTGCTGGGTGTTGTCAACCTTTGCCTGGACTTTGATAATAAACCTGCATTAGATTTGATCCTCTGCTGCCTGTTTGTTGTCAACCTTGGCCTGAATTTTGATCGTAAACCTACATTAGATTTGGTATTCTGCTACCTGGGTGTTGTCAACCTTGGCCTGGACTGTGATCATAAACCTGCATTAGATTTGGTCCTCTGCTGCCTGTTTGTTGCCAACCTTGGCCTGGACTTTGTTCAAAAACCTGCATTAGATTTGGTCCTATGCTTGCTGGGTGTTGTCAACTTGGCCTGGACTTTGTTCGGAAACCTGCATTAGATTTGGTCCTCTGCTTGCTGGGTGTTGTCAACCTTTGCCTGGACTTTGATCGTAAACCTGCATTAGATTTGGTCCTCTGCTGCCTGTTTCTTGTCAACTTTGGCCTGGACTTTGATCGTAAACCTGCAATAGATTTGGTCCTCTGCTGCCTGTTTCTTGTCAACTTTGGCCTGGACTTTGATCGTAAACCTGCATTAGATTTGGTCCTCAGCTGCCTGGGTGTTGTCAATCTTGGCCTGGACTTTGATCGTAAACCTGCATTAGATTTGGTCCTCTGCTGCCTGGGTGTTGTCAACCTTGGCCTGTACTTTGATCGTAAACCTACATTAGATTTGGTCCTCTGCTGCCTGGGTGTTGCTGACCCTGCATACCCTGAGTACAGTTCTTCTCCTTGCACCTGCAAGTTCCTCTGCCCAACCTATGGACCAGCTTCCCGGGCAGACCTGGTCCGAGCACCTCCAGCAGCAAAGCAGCTTCCAGACTTCTGATATTCTACTTTGTCTGGACTCACTACGGGCTCCACTCCTCATCCTGCTACACCCGGCCTACAACTCCAGAGGGTATACACACTTGACATCCACAAATATTTGGCCATAAAGTGTAACTGGGGTCACCAGGACGTCATTGATTTTGGACTTTTCCTGCTCTACCAGATGTGTTATTGGACATAAAGACAAAAGCAGCTTTCCTACATACCTGACAGTGTGAGTCCACCTTGAGCAGCTTGTAGAGAAAACTTGAATTATTCAGCCCTTCGTTGAAGAGGTCTATAGAATCTTCCAGTGACTGGGGGTTGGGTGGTCTCCTCAATGGGTGGTAGATGGATGCGGCATACAAGACTGCCATGGCCTGGAACAAGATGAAGAAGATGAAGTAATTCCGCATCTTCTGATACTTGGTTCACAGACAGAAGTGTCACTCGTTCTCCTTCAGTGTAGGCAGCATTGCCAGCCCCCGACTTTATATTGCACAACGCCTACGTCCAGATGTCATGGTTGGAGCCGGGGCTCTGGGCTCACTTTACGAAACTTCTCAGCAGGAAACAAAAATGGAAATATTGACTTTGCAGTAAGGAGGTGTCATTCAAAGTCTCCTCGCACGCACTGGTGACTGGTGATTAATTGCACGCATGCAAAATTGTGTAAATAATAATAAAGCCGGAGAACCTGGAAGAAGATATTATCAGTGCGAAGGCCGGCAGGTTTTTATAGTTTACCACTACCCAGGGGCGGACTGACCATTCGAGCACTCGGGCACTGCCCGAGGGCCCGGGATCAGTAGGGGGCCCCATGAGATGCCCCTGGTACCTTTCATTGGCTTTTTCGGGTGTGGGCAAGGACACAGGGGCCCCATGATCCCCTATTGCCCGGGGACCCCATGAGTTGTCAGTCCGCCCCTGCCACTACCCCTGCAGGAGCCGCTGGTTGAATGGGGTCCTCTGCTCCTAAGGACCGCCCTATAGCAGATATACTGCTCATTGACACTCCACGAGGTGAGATCTTGCATGGTGCACCAGACCTAGGGAGACTGACACTTGTTTTGTGTTTCTTCCATTTGTGAATGATTGCACCAACTGTTGTCACCTTCTCACCAAGCTGCTTGGCCATAGTTTGGTAGCCCAGTCCAGCCTTGTGTAGGTCTACCATCTTGTCCCTGACATCCTTGGACAGCTCTTTGGTCTTTGCCATGGTGGAGAGTTTGGAATCTGATGGTTTGATGGCTCCTGTGGACAGGTGTCTTTTATACAGGTAACACAATGAGATTAGCAGCACTCCCTTTAAGAGACTGCTTCTAATCTCAGCTTGTTACCTGTATGAAAGACACCTGGGAGCCAGAAACCCTGCTGAATGATAGGGGATCAAATCCTTCTTTCCCTCATGAACATGCAGATCAGTCATCATTTGTTAGACGCATTTCTGCTGAATTTGTTGTTGTATTCTGTCTCTCAGTGTTAAAATACACCAAACATTCGATTTGTAGACCGATCATTTCAAAATTTCAAAAAACAGAATCACTGAGTTGGTAAAAGGATCACTCCCCTCCTTGTAGACTGAATCATGTGTAGCTAATCACCTTCTCAAATTGTCCCTACTATGTGTATGTATGAATGTGAGTTAGGGACCTTAGATTGTACGCTCCTCGGGGGCGGGGACTGATGTGAATGTACAATATATATGTAAAGTGCTGCGTAAATTGACGGCGCTATATAAGTACCTGAAATAAATAAATAAATAATGGCACACAAAGCCATTTGACTTCTTTCAGCTGGTCATTTTGATTAGCTCAGCATGAAAATAGCTTTCCTGGAGCATTTCAGTCCCTGGTAGTGCAACTGAAGCAAACAATCACCTATGTGTGGCGAGGCACTGTCACCGGGACCTCCAGGATAAAGTTGTGGACAGGCACAAGTCAGGAGATGAATACAAAGGCTTTTCCAATGCCTAGAAGAGGAGTGAAGTCTATTATTAAGAAGTGTAAGGTAATTGGTAGAACTCAGACCCTCCCTGGATCGGGACGTCGCTCCGAACTGGATGAAAGAGCCCAGAGGAAACTGGTCAGAGAGGCTACCAAGAGGCCTACAGCAACTTGGAAGCCGTGCCAGGAATTGGTGACAAAGAGTGGTCGTTGTGTACGTGTGGCACCAATCTCACCACTCCTCCACAAACGTGGCTTGTATGGGAGGGGTGCAAGAAAAAAGCCCGCTCCTCAAGAAAGGCCACCACCGAGCTTGGCCAAAAGATTCTGAGGCCACGTGGAGAAATGGGTTCTGGTCAGATGAGACTAAAATGGAAGGATTTGGCCTCAACAATAGACAATGTGTCTGGTGGAAATCCATTCCAGCTCACCATCCAAATCCCGCCACTCCTACAGTACAGCATGGAGGGGGGAATATCCTGTTATGGAGGGGGGAATATCCTGTTATGGGGGGTTTCTCTGTCGCAGGGACTGAAGCACTTGGCAGGATAGAAGGAAATATGGACGGGGCAAAATTCTGTCACATTTTGGAGGAAAATCTGAGAAAATTGTCAATGGAAAGAAGGCTTCCCTTCCAACATGACAATGATCCAAAGCCCACAGCAAGAATGACCCCCCAGTGATGGGCGGAGAAGAAGGGGAATGTCCTTGCATGGCCGAGTCAACCCCATTAAAAATCTGTGGAATGGCTTGAAGACTGCAGTCCACAAATGGCCACCATGAAACGTCACTGAACTTGAGCCGTTCCGTGGGGGCAAATATCGCCAAGTCTAGATGGTCAGAGTTAGTAGAAACATCCCAACCGGCTCATTCATAACTGAAGCATAGTAAACTGTTTTTTGGGTTTTTTTTGGGAGGGGGGCCCTGTCAGGCTGGCTGTATGGGGCCCCATGGTTTCTAACAGCAGCCCTGTACAGCTTCAGTTTTAGTAAATCCCCCTCATAGTAAGAAATATTTGGGAAAATTCCAACTTCGCATTACATGCTGTACCAGGGAACCATGACAGCAAGCTGAGGATCTGACTACAAAGGGCCCAGGTACACAGCCTCTGCAACAGGGCCCCTTGGATTCACGCGGTAGTACATATTAAAACCCATACATATTAACACACCAACACGTGGTACGTGTGAATTGGCGTGTGCTGCTATTCCCACCTATACAGAACAGCAAACGCATCTACACTGCGGAGCATTGCAATGAAGAGACGTGAATGCTCTGCTAACAGATCCATCAATGAGGGGACAGCTTCTCTTCATTCTATGGTGTCACTCAGGCAGCGGAGGTATTTGTGTGTATTGTTCTGTGGGCGGAGCTCGGGATGGGGGGGAGGGGGGTACACGTTGTCTTCATGCTATGGTGTCACTCAGGCAGTGGAGGTATGTGTGTGTATTGTTCTGTGGGCGGAGCTCAGAATGGGGGGAGGGGGGTACACGATGTCTTCATGGTATGGTGTCACTCAGGCAGTGGAGGTATGTGTGTATTGTTCTGTGGGCGGAGCTTGGTATGGGGGGGAGGGGGGTACACGTTGTCTTCATTCTATGGTGTCACTCAGGCAGCGGAGGTATGTGTGTATTGTTCTGTGGGCGGAGCTCGGGATGGGGGGAGGGGGGTACACGTTGTCTTCATTCTATGGTGTCACTCAGGCAGTGGAGGTATGTGTGTGTATTGTTCTGTGGGCGGAGCTCGGGATGGGGGGGAAGGGAGGGGGGTACACGTTGTCTTCATTCTATGGTGTCACTCAGGCAGTGGAGGTATGTGTGTATTGTTCTGTGGGCGGAGCTCGGGATGGGGGGAGGGGAGGGGGGTACACGTTGTCTTCATTCTATGGTGTCACTCAGGCAGTGGAGGTATGTGTGTATTGTTCTGTGGGCGGAGCTCGGGATGGGGGGAGGGGGGTTCACGTTGTCTTCATTTTATGGTGTCACTCAGGCAGCGGAGGTATGTGTGTATTGTTCTGTGGGCGGAGCTCAGGATGGGGGGAGGGGGGTACATGTTGTCTTCATTCTATGGTGTCACTCAGGCAGCGGAGGTATGTGTGTGTATTGTTCTGTGGGGGCGGAGCTCGGGATGGGGGAGGGGAGTACATGTTGTCTTCATTCTATGGTGTCACTCAGGCAGCGGAGGTATGTGTATGTATTGTTCTGTGGGCGGAGCTCGGGATGGGGGGAGGGGGGGTACACGTTGTCTTCATTCTATGTTGTCACTCAGGCAGAGGAGGTATGTGTGTGTATTGTTCTGTGGGCGGAGCTCCGAATGGGGGGAGGGGGGTACACGATGTCTTCATGCTATGGTGTCACTCAGGCAGTGGAGGTATGTGTGTATTGTTCTGTGGGCGGAGCTCGGGATGGGGGGAGGGGGGGTACACATTGTCTTCATTCTATGGTGTCACTCAGGCAGCGAAGGTATGTGTGTGTATTGTTCTGTGGGCGGAGCTTGGTATGGGGGGGAGGGGGGTACACGTTGTCTTCATTCTATGGTGTCACTCAGGCAGTGGAGGTATGTGTGTGTATTGTTCTGTGGGCGGAGCTCGGGATGGGGGGAAAGGGAGGGGGGTACACGTTGTCTTCATTCTATGGTGTCACTCAGGCAGTGGAGGTATGTGTGTATTGTTCTGTGGGCGGAGCTCGGGATGGGGGGAGGGGAGGGGGGTACACGTTGTCTTCATTCTATGGTGTCACTCAGGCAGTGGAGGTATGTGTGTATTGTTCTGTGGGCGGAGCTCGGGATGGGGGGAGGGGGGTTCACGTTGTCTTCATTTTATGGTGTCACTCAGGCAGCGGAGGTATGTGTGTATTGTTCTGTGGGCGGAGCTCAGGATGGGGGGGAGGGGGGTACACGTTATCTTCATTCTATGGTGTCACTCAGGCAGCGGAGGTATGTGTGTGTATTGTTCTGTGGGCGGAGCTCAGGATGGGGGGGAGGGGAGGGGGGTACACGATGTCTTCATTATATGGTGTCACTCAGGCAGCGGAGGTATGTGTGTGTATTGTTCTGTGGGCGGAGCTCGGGATGGGGGAGGGGAGTACATGTTGTCTTCATTCTATGGTGTCACTCAGGCAGCGGAGGTATGTATGTATTGTTCTGTGGGCGGAGCTCGGGATGGGGGGAGGGGGGGTACACGTTGTCTTCATTCTATGGTGTCACTCAGGCAGCGGAGGTATGTGTGTATTGTTCTGTGGGCGGAGCTCGGGATGGGTGGAGGGGGGGTACATGTTGTCTTCATTCTATGGTGTCACTCAGGCAGTGGAGGTATGTGTGTGTATTGTTCTGTGGGCGGGGCTCGGGATGGGGGGAGGGGGGGTACACGTTGTCTTCATTCTATGGTGTCACTCAGGCAGCGGAGGTATGTATGTATTGTTCTGTGGGCGGAGCTCGGGATGGGGGGAGGGGGGGTACACGTTGTCTTCATTCTATGGTGTCACTCAGGCAGCGGAGGTATGTGTGTATTGTTCTGTGGGCGGAGCTCGGGATGGGGGGAGGGGGGTACACGTCTTCATTCTATGGTGTCACTCAGGCAGCGGAGGTATTTGTTCTCTATTTGAATAAAGTCGTGTTGTGAGATCTTCTATTGTGTATCTCGCCGATCGCTCTCAGACGTTTCCTGGTCGATGATGGAGGAAACGCGCTGCACGCCGATCACCCTCATCTTCCTCTGCCAATAGGAAAGGATTGTTTGCTGACTGTCGGCACATGTCAGACTTTTCTTGTTTTTGGCAGCTTTTTATATGCAATCGGTGACAGGAATGTACAGGGAAAAGGAACAGTAAAGTATACAGATGGAAGGCTTTGTCTCTAAACACAGGTACAGGTCAGGACGGGGTGGTCAGGCAGGGCAGTATGACAGGTACAGGTCAGGACAGGGGGTGGTCAGGCAGGGCAGTATGACAGGTACAGGTCAGGACAGGGGGTGGTCAGGCAGGGCAGTATGACAGTTACAGGTCAGGACAGGGGGTGGTCAGGCAGGGCAGTATGACAGTTACAGGTCAGGACAGGGGGTGGTCAGGCAGGGCAGTATGACAGGTACAGGTCAGGACAGGGGATGGTCAGGCAGAACAATATGAGAGGGACAGGTCAGGACAGGGGGTGGTCAGGCAGGGCAGTATGACAGGTACAGGTCAGAACAGGGGGTGGTCAGGCAGAACAATATGAGAGGGACAGGTCAGGACAGGGGGTGGTCAGGCAGGGCAGTATGACAGGTACAGGTCAGGACAGGGGGTGGTCAGGCAGGGCAGTATGACAGTTACAGGTCAGGACAGGGGGTGGCCAGGCAGGGCAGTATGAGAGGGACAGGTCAGGACAGGGGGTGGTCAGGCAGGGCAGTATGACAGGTACAGGTCAGGACAGGGGGTGGTCAGGCAGAGCAGTATGACAGGTACAGGTCAGAACAGGGGGTGGTCAGGCAGAACAATATGAGAGGGTCAGGTCAGGACAGGGGGTGGTCAGGCAGGGCAGTATGACAGGTACAGGTCAGGACAGGGGGTGGTCAGGCAGGGCAGTATGACAGTTACAGGTCAGGACAGGGGGTGGTCAGGCAAGGCAGTATGACAGGTACAGGTCAGGACAGGGGGTGGTCAGGCTGGGCAGTATGACAGGTACAGGTCAGGATGGGAGGTGGTCAGGCAGGGCAGTATGAGAGGGACAGGTCAGGACAGGGGGTGGTCAGGCAGGGCAGTATGACAATTACAGGTTAGGACAGGGGGTGGTCAGGCAGGGCAGTATGAGAGGGACAGGTCAGGACAGGGGGTGGTCAGGCAGGGCAGTATGAGAGGGACAGGTCAGGACAGGGGGTGGTCAGGCAGGGCAGTATGGCAGTTACAGGTCAGGACAGGGGGTGGTCAGGCAGGGCAGTATGAGAGGGACAGGTCAGGACAGGGGATGGTCAGGCAGGGCAGTATGGCAGTTACAGGTCAGGACAGGGGGTGATCAGGCAGGGCAGTATGACAGTTACAGGTCAGGACAGGGGGTGGTCAGGCAGGGCAGTATGACAGTTACAGGTCAGGACAGGGGGTGGTCAGGCAGGGCAGTATGAGAGGGACAGGTCAGGACGAGAGGTGGTCAGGCAGGGCAGTATGACAGTTACAGGTCAGGACAGGGGGTGGTCAGGCAGGGCAGTATGACAGTTACAGGTCAGGACAGGGGGTGGTCAGGCAGGGCAGTATGACAGTTACAGGTCAGGACAGGGGGTGGTCAGGCAGGGCAGTATGACAGGTACAGGTCAGGACAGGGGGTGGTCAGGCAGGGCAGTATGGCAGTTACAGGTCAGGACAGGGGGTGGTCAGGCAGGGCAGTATGGCAGTTACAGGTCAGGACAGGGGGTGGTCAGGCAGGGCAGTATGACAGTTACAGGTCAGGACAGGGGGTGGTCAGGCAGGGCAGTATGACAGGTACAGGTCAGGACAGGGGGTGGTCAGGCAGGGCAGTATGAGAGGGACAGGTCAGGACGAGAGGTGGTCAGGCAGGGCAGTATGACAGTTACAGGTCAGGACAGGGGGTGGTCAGGCAGGGCAGTATGAGAGGGACAGGTCAGGACGAGAGGTGGTCAGGCAGGGCAGTATGACAGTTACAGGTCAGGACAGGGGGTGGTCAGGCAGGGCAGTATGACAGTTACAGGTCAGGACAGGGGGTGGTCAGGCAGGGCAGTATGACAGTTACAGGTCAGGACAGGGGGTGGTCAGGCAGGGCAGTATGACAGTTACAGGTCAGGACGGGGGGTGGTCAGGCTGGGCATCTTGGAACAAGAAAACAAAAATCTATACATTTAAAAAATAAGGGTCAGGCTTAATGGAGGACTCATTTTTTTCTTTTTTTTCTCACTTTTCTCTGTTTCTCTATCATACTTACCAGGACTATGGCTCCGGTGCCCGGAAATATTGTTAGCCCCGCCCACAGACCATATTTTATCGTTCCACTCTCTGAATAGGTGCGCCCAAATCTCACCCACTTTACAATTTTCCCACTTTACAGCTTGTTCCCATCCTGATCCCACCTCTAAATATGCAGAGACTTCCCCCCACCCACTTCATGGGTTGTTCTCATTCAGGCCCGCCTTTAAATATACGTGGACTGCCCACTTGACCAATCCCTGCAAGGAATGCCTAGGTATTAGCAGAAGGTCACAGCTGGCAGGGCAGAGGACAGGGGTCACCGCTGGCAGGGCAGAGGATGGAGGTCACCGCTGGCGGGGCAGAGGACAGGGGTCACCGCTGGCGGGGCAGAAGACAGGGGTCACTGCTAGCAGGGCAGAAAACAGGAGTCACTGCTGGCAGGGCAGAGGACGGGCGTCACTGCTGGCAGGGCAGAGGACGGGCGTCACTGCTGGCAGGGCAGAGGACAGGGGTCACTGCTGGCAGGGCAGAGGACGGGCGTCACTGCTGGCAGGGCAGAGGACGGGCGTCACTGCTGGCAGGTCAGAGGACGGGCGTCACTGCTGGCAGGGCAGAGGACGGGCGTCACTGCTGGCAGGGCAGAGGACGGGCGTCACTGCTGGCAGTGCAGAGGACAGGGGTCACCGCTGGCAGGGCCGAGGACAGGGGTCACCGCTGGCAGGGCAGAGGACAGGGGTCACCGCTGGCAGGGCAGAGGACAGGGGTCACCGCTGGCAAGGCAGAGGACGGAGGTCACCGCTGACAGGGCAGAGGACAGGGGTCACCGCTGACAGGGCAGAGGACAGGGGTCACCGCTGGCAGGACGGAAGACAGGGGTCACCGCTGGCAGGACGGAGGACAGGGGTCACCGCTGGCAGGACGGAGGACAGGGGTCACCGCTGGCAGGACGGAGGACAGGGCCCACTGCTGGCAGGACGGAAGACAGGGGTCACCGCTGGCAGGGCAGAGGACAGGGGTCACTGCTGGCAGGACGGAGGACAAGGGTCACTGCTGGCAGGACGGAGGACAGGGGTCACTGCTGGCAGGAGGGAGGACAGGGGTCACTGCTGGCAGGGCAGAGGACAGGGGTCACTGCTGGCAGGGCAGAGGACAGGGGTCACTGCTGGCAGGGCAGAGGACAGGGGTCACTGCTGGCAGGGCAGAGGACAGGGGTCACTGCTGGCAGGGCAGAGGACAGGGGTCACTGTTGGCAGGGCAGAGGACAGGGGTCACCGCTGGCAGGGCAGAGGACAGGGGTCACTGCTAAGGAATTAGATTTGGTGGCACCAAAGAGGAACAAAAGAATGAAAACCCTGGAAATGATTCTGCACGCTGTAATGTGTTTAATTTTCTCTATATCATGTGGTGTGGGCGGAGTATAGGGAGGAGCCTCTAATAAGAGGTGGTATCATAAAGTTTCAAGACTAGTTTTGTAACACGCCAACAGATGGCAGCACAAGGCTGCACGCACAGTCACAGGGAGCACCAACCTTCATAAGTTAGTGTGCCAAAAGACATTGTCCTGTGTCCATCGGGAGCTGTGCAACTGGTGCTTTTCTGTCTACGTCTGCGATTTCATCCTGGGAGCAATTTCACATTTGCTCTTCGTTCTAACTTGCCATCCATGATGAAATCGCAGACGCGGCAACGCATGTGGTCAGCATAGCACCAGTTGCACAGCTCCCGATGCACACGGGACGATGTCTTTTGGCACACTGACTTATGAAGGTCGGTGCTCCCTGTGCCTGTGCGTTCAGCCTTGCGCTGCCATCTGTCGGCGTGTTACAAAACCAGCCTCAAAAGTTTTGTGATACCGCCTCGTACAAGATGGCGTCACACAGAGTGTACCCTCACCTTGCAAAACAAACCCATTCCACTTAAATCGGATATAAAAGGCAAAACGTTTTGTATATAGATCTAAAAAAAACATTATAAATACCGTTTTTTCCCCTCCTGTTATATTAGTGATCACATTCCCTCTAAGCATCTTGTGCAGCTGAGAACGGAGAGCTGGGGGAGGAGAAACAGCAGAACACTGGTCTTTCCAGGGTATGACTGTGCAGGGGGAGTACTGACCACGCTGTGCTCTCATGCCTAGTGTGGTTAGTTTTTAAAAGGAAAGCGGGGACTGGCAGGATCACCAGAGATGTCACACAAAGGAAGCAATGCAGACAGAAGAGGAGACTTCTTCATACGAGGACAACGGTACAGCCGGCACAGATCAGGGACAGGAAATGTTGGGGTGACACATTCTCAGAAACATTGTATCACCTTCTCAGAAACATTGTATCGCCTTCTCAGAAACATTGTATCGCCATCTCAGGAACATTGTATCGCCACCTCAGAAACATTGTATCGCCATCTCAGGAACATTGTATCGCCATCTCAGAAACATTGTATCGCCATCTTAGAAACATTGTATCACCTTCTCAGAAACATTGTATCGCCATCTCAGGAACATTGTATCGCCATCTCAGAAACATTGTATCGCCATCTTAGAAACATTGTATCACCTTCTCAGAAACATTGTATCGCCATCTCAGAAACATTGTATCGCCTTCTCAGAAACATTATATCACCTTCTCAGAAACATTGTATCGCCATCTCAGAAACATTGTATCGTCTTCTCAGAAACATTGTATCACCATCTCAGAAACATTGTATCGCCATCTCAGAAACATTGTATCGCCTTCTCAGAAACATTGTATCGCCATCTTAGAAACATTATATCGCCATCTCAGAAACATTATATCGCCTTCTCAGAAACATTGTATCGCCTTCTCAGAAACATTGTATCGCCTTCTCAGAAACATTGTATCGCCATCTCAGAAACATTGTATCGCCATCTCAGAAACATTGTATCGCCTTCTCAGAAACATTGTATCACCATCTCAGAAACATTGTATCGCCATCTCAGAAACATTGTATCGCCATCTTAGAAACATTGTATCACCTTCTCAGAAACATTGTATCGCCATCTCAGGAACATTGTATCACCTTCTCAGAAACATTGTATCAATATCTCAGAAACATTGTATCGCCTTCTCAGAAACATTGTATCGCCATCTTAGAAACATTGTATCGCCACCTCAGAAACATTGTATCACCTTCTCAAAAACATTGTATCACCTTCTCAGAAACATTATATCGCCATCTCAGAAACATTGTATCACCATCTCAGAAACATTATATCGCCTTCTTAGAAACATTGTATCGCCATCTCAGAAACATTGTATCAACATCTCAGAAACATTGTATCGCCTTCTCAGAAACATTGTATCGCCTTCTCAGAAACATTGTATCGCCATCTCAGAAACATTGTATCGCCTTCTCAGAAACATTGTATCGCCATCTCAGAAACATTGTATCGCCTTCTCAGAAACATTGTATCGCCATCTCAGAAACATTGTATCACCTTCTCAGAAACATTGTATCAATATCTCAGAAACATTGTATCGCCTTCTCAGAAACATTGTATCGCCATCTTAGAAACATTGTATCGCCTTCTCAGAAACATTGTATCGCCATCTCAGGAACATTGTATCACCTTCTCAAAAACATTGTATCGCCTTCTCAGAAACATTGTATCGCCATCTCAGGAACATTGTATCGCATTCTCAGAAACATTGTATCACCATCTCAGAAACATTGTATCGCATTCTCAGAAACATTGTATCGCCTTCTCAGAAACATTGTATCGCCTTCTCAGAAACATTATATCGCCTTCTCAAAAACATTGTATCACCATCTTATATACATTGCATCGCCTTCTCAGAAACATTGTATCAACTTCTCAGAAACATTGTATCTCCACCTCAGAAACATTGTATCGACATCTCAGAAACATTGTATCGCCTTCTCAGAAACATTGTATCTCCACCTCAGAAACATTGTATCGACATCTCAGAAACATTGTATCACCATCTCAGAAACATTGTATCACCATCTCAGAAACATTGTATCACCATCTCAGAAACATTGTATCACCTTCTCGCCCTCCAATAGAAAAGCCTCCAGTGGTTACTTCCGTAACAAGGGAATAAACACAAAGCATCGGTTGGAAGCAGCCGAGTCGGAGTTGGAACGTCGGAGCCGCCACGGATCAGTACTTTCCCATCGGCCAATCATTTGGGGTTCGCTGACAGACAACACGACATAAAAACATAAAAAGTCATCAGAAGGATCAGCTCTGAGAACTCCGGGGCCCCCAGACGTTCCAATACGAGGGCCACATTGGAGGTTTTACAAAAATATGTTTTAGAAATGAAAAAAATACAATTTTAAAGGGATAAAGAAGTTTTACTCGGAGTCCCAAAACCAGCATGACGACATGTGGGGATCGGTTTCTGCACCTTCCAGGTTGGACAGACCATTCATTTCCCCATGAAGTCCCCATTAAGAGTCCCCTTTACCGCAGGTCCCCCTTACATCAGAGTCTGCGTTAGAGCCCAGCCTTACATCAAAGTCCTCCTTGTTACATCAGGGTCCTTCTTTTATCACAGTCCACATCAGACTTCCATCTTATATCAGGGTCCCCATCAGAGTCCCCGTTCACATCAGATTCCTGATCAGAGTCCCCCTTACATCAGAGTCTACATTAGAGTCTCCCTTTACATCAGGGTCCTACTTTTATCAGTCCACATCAGACTCCCATCAGTGTCCCCATTAGAGTGCCCTTAAACATCAGGGTCCCTATCAGAGTCTCCCCTTACCAAGCTGTCCCCATAAGAGTCCCCCCTTACATCAGGGTCCACATCAGAGTCCCCATTTACAACAGGGTCCCTATCAGAGTCTTCCCTTAGAACAATTTTCCCACAAAAAAAATACAACAGGGTCCCTGTCAGAGTTTCCCCTTACAACGATTTTCCCACCAGAAACCCCCCTTACATCAGGGTACCCATCAGAGTCTACCCTTACAACAACGCCTCTATCAGAGTTCCCTTTACATCGGGGTCCCCATCTGAGTCCCCCCTTACATTAGGGTCTCCATCAGAGTCCCCTTTTACAACAGAGTCCCCATCTGAGTCCCCCCTTACATCAGGGTCCCCATCAGAGTCCCCTTTTACAACAGGGTCCCTATCAGAGTCTCCCCTTAGAATGATTTTCCCACAAACAAAACCCCATTACATCAGGGTCCCCATCAGAGTCCCCCCTTACATCAGGGCCCCCATCAGAGTCCCCTTTTACAACAGGGTCCCTATCAGAGTCTCACCTTACAACAATGTCCCCATCAGGGTCCCCTCTTTCATCAGGGTCCCCATTAGAGTCCCCCCTTACAGCAATGTTCCCATCAGAGTTCCCCTCTTACATCAAGGTCCCCATCAGAGTCTCCCCTTACAACAATGTTCCCATCAGGGTTCCCCCTTTCATCAGGGTCCCCTCTTTGATCAGGGCTCTATTAGAGTCCCCCCTTACAACAATGTTCCCATCAGGGTCCCCCCTTTCATCAGAGTCTCCTCTTTGATCAGGGTCCCTATTAGAGTCCCCCTTACAACAATGTTCCCATCAGGGTCCCCCCTTTCTTCAGGGTCCCCATTAGAGTCCCCCCTTACAACAATGTTCCCATCAGGGTTCCCCTCTTACATCAGGGCCCCCATCTGAGTCCCCCCTTACAATAGATCCTCATCAGAGTCCTCCCTACATCAAGGTCCCTATCAGTGCAGAGACCGCACACATCTGCTGCCAGACGGATAACATCTTGTAGCGGGCCGCAGCTTGGCGACCGCAGTTTGGGGGCTGCAGTTTGGGGACCGCAGTTTGGGGGCCGCAGTTTGGGGGCCCCTGTGCTAAAGCAAAGTGATCTGTCTGTATTGATATGTATTTATCATGTTTTTTGGTTGCTGTGTGATTACATTCCACTTTTTTTTTCCATTCATCATACAAAGTTCCTGAGAACTGACCACACGTATGACACCCTGAGAAAGGGGGCGGGGTTTGTGGGGGAAATCTGCTAAGAAAAGTGTAACAAAAAGACATTTCTAAGAAGAAAACGTAAAATGTGTGGGCGTGACACAGAGCAAGATGGAGGCACAACTTCCCAGGAAAATATTCAACATGATGAGGTCATCACATGATCCTGAGGTCATCACAGGATTCTGAGGTCATCACATGATCCTGAGGTCATCACATGATTAGCCCTATCATTATTATCCCCCTCGCCCTCCAGAGGATTTACCCCCCCCCCCCCCCCACACTTCCTGACCAGGCCATTTTTTGCACTACATTACTTTAACTGGCAATTGCGCAGTCATGCAACGCTGCACCCAACTGCAATTTACATCCTTTTTTCCCACAAATAGAGCTTTTTTTCGGTTGTATTTGATCGCCTCTGCGTTTTTTTTTTTTTTGCACTATAAAAAAAAAAGCGACAATTTTGAGAAAAAAAACCTATATTTATGACTTTTTGCTATTAAACATGTCCAGTAAAAAAAAGTTAAAAATCAAATTTCATCATATATTTCGCCCAAAATGTATTCTGCTCCGTGTCTTTGCTAAAAAAAATTCCCAATACGTGTAAATTAATTGGTTTACATGAAAGGTATAGCGTTTAAAAAATATATATATATTACTAGTAATGGCGGCGATCAGCGACTTCTAGCGAGACTGAGGGACTGCGGTAGGCATTCTGACAGGGGGGGGAGGGGGGGAACTGACTTGGTGTCACTGACATCCCCAGTGACACCAATAGTGATCTGTGCTAATAAAAAGCCCCGACACTGTACTAATGGCACGGGGCAGGAAGGGGTTAACATGAGGGGCGATCAAAGGGTTGTTATTATTATTATTATTATTATTACCACTGTTGCTATTATTATATTGTTATTACTATTATTGTTACTGTTAGTTTTGTTTTTATTATTATCATTGTTATTATTATTATTATTACCATTACTGATACTATTACTATTGTTGCTTTTATTATTACTGTTATTAATATTATTATTATTATTATTACTATTTATTAGTATCACTATTGTTATTATTATTGTTATTACTATTTATTATTATCATCATTACTGTTACTATTGCCACTGTTGCTATGATTATAGTGTTGTTATTATTATTATTATTGTTACTGTTAGTGTTGTTTTTATTATTATTATTATTATTATTATTATTGTTACTGTTAGTGTTGTTTTTATTATTATTATTATTATTATCATTGTTGTTATTATTTTTATTACTACCTTTATTGATAATATTACTACTGTTGCTTTTATTATACTTTTATTACTATTATTAATATTATTATTATTATCATTATTATTATTGCTATTTATTATTATCACTAGTGTTATTATTATTATTACCATTACTGATACTATTACTACTGTTGCTTTTATTATACTGTTATTAATATTATTGTTACTGTTAGTTTTGTTTTTATTATTATCATTGTTATTATTATTATTATTATTATTGTTGTTATTATTACCAGTACTGATATTATTACTACTGTTGCTTTTATTATACTATAATTACTATTATTGTTATTGTTTTTAATAATATTATTATTATTATTATTATTGTTATTATTATTGCTATTTATTATGATCATGATTGTTATTAATATTATTATTACCATTACTGTTACTATTATCACTGTTGCTATTATATTATTATTATACAGTATTTATATAGCGCCAACAGTTCGCTCAGCGCTGTACATTACAATGGGGGACAGTACAGTAACAATACAATGTGACACATGAGGGGATCGAGGGCTCTTCTCTTTGGAGCTTACAATCTAGGAGGGAGGGGATGGTGGTACAGGAGGAGATAGCTGTGGGGGATGGAGTGGTAGGAAGAGTGGAGGAGTTGGTGGGGGAGGAGTTATTACTATTATTATTGTTATTATTATTGTTAGTTTTGTTTTATTATTATTATCTTTGTTATTATTATTATTATTGTTAGTTTTGTTTTATTATTATTATCATTGTTGTTATTCCTATTATTAGGCTTCATTCACACTACCATAAAAATTTTGCTGATGCTATTACACGTTTGTTTTCTAGGAGAAAATTTCTTGCGTAACAATCAGTAAAACACTCGCAGATAGATGCATATAAACGCTGGAGGATGCGTATGCATACATAACTTGTTTTTATGATGATTTATTTTTCCCCTTTGTTTAGACTTAATTTACACACATAAAAACTCGTCTACATTCGTAAGTACGTAAGTCGCATGTTCTTAGACGCAGAGTTTTGGATTCTGTGTTACGGATCTGAAAGCAGCTCATGCTTACGGATCTGTGCGAATGGCTTCATTGAAAACAATCTAGCTGTGATCAGATCCATAATTCAAAAATACTTGTAAATACGTATTTTTACTGCCATGTGAATGAAGCCTTCCTGTTAATATTATTATTAATTTTACTGTTTTTTTTACTGTTCCTGTTATTATCATTACTGTTATTATTTTTACTGTTAATTTTGCTGTTATTATTGTTACTTTTTTGTGGTTATTAATTTTACTGTAATTAGTATCATTATTATTATTAATAATAATAATAATAATAATAATATACAATAATATTAATTTTACTGTTATTGTTACTGTTATTACTATTATTTTTATTATTAATTTTACCGTTCTTCTTCTTCTTCTTCTTCTTTTATTATTATTATATTATTATTATTAATAATAATAATGTTGCTGTCATCATTATCATTATTTTTATTATTATAAATGTTACTGTTATTATTATTGTTACTGTTATTTATTTCACTATAATTATTATTCTAATTTTTATTATTAAGTTTACAGATATTATTATTATTATTATTATTAATAATGTTGCTGTCACTATTATCATTACTGTTATTATTATAAATGTTACTGTTATTTATTTCACTATTATTATAATTTTTATTATTATTAATGTTACAGATATTATTATTATTATTGTTATTATTATTAATGTTGCTGTCACTATTATCATTACTGTTATTATTATAAATGTTACTGTTATTATTATTGTTACTGTTATTTATTTCACTATTATTATAATTTTTATTATTATTAATTTTACAGATATTATTATTGTTATTATTATTAATGTTGCTGTCACTATTATTATTACTGTTATTATTATAAATGTTACTGTTATTATTATTGTTACTGTTATTTATTTCACTATAATTATTATTATAGTTTTTATTATTAATTTTACAGATATTATTATTATTATTAATGTTGCTGTCATTATTATCATTACTATTATTATAAATGTTACTGTTATTATTATTGTTCCTGTTATTTATTTCACTATTATTATTATAATTTTTATTATTATTAATTATACAGATATTATTATTATTATTATTATTATTATTATTATTATTAAGGTTGCTGTCATTATTATCATTACTGTTATTATTATAAATGTTACTGTTATTATTATTGTTAGTGTTATTTATTTCACTATAATTATTATTATAATTTTTATTGTTAATTTTACAGATATTATTATTATTATTATTATTATTATTATTAATAATGTTGCTGTCACTATTATCATTACTGTTATTATTATAAATGTTACTGTTATTTATTTCACTATTATTATAATTTTTATTATTATTAATGTTACAGATATTATTATTATTATTGTTATTATTATTAATGTTGCTGTCATTATTATCATTACTGTTATTATTATAAATGTTACTGTTATTATTATCATTACGGTTATTATTGTTACGGTTATTATTTATTTCACTAATATTATTAATATAATTTCTATTATTAATTTTACCATTATTATTATTATTATTATTAATGATGCTGTCACTATTATCATTACTGTTATTATTATAAATGTTACTGTTATTATTATTGTTACTGTTATTTATTTCACTATTATTATAATTTTTATTATTATTAATTTTACAGATATTATTATTGTTATTATTATTAATGTTGCTGTCACTATTATTATTACTGTTATTATTATAAATGTTACTGTTATTATTATTGTTACTGTTATTTATTTCACTATAATTATTATTATAGTTTTTATTATTAATTTTACAGATATTATTATTATTATTAATGTTGCTGTCATTATTATCATTACTATTATTATAAATGTTACTGTTATTATTATTGTTCCTGTTATTTATTTCACTATTATTATTATAATTTTTATTATTATTAATTATACAGATATTATTATTATTATTATTATTATTATTATTATTAAGGTTGCTGTCATTATTATCATTACTGTTATTATTATAAATGTTACTGTTATTATTATTGTTACTGTTATTTATTTCACTATAATTATTATTATAGTTTTTATTATTAATTTTACAGATATTATTATTATTATTAATGTTGCTGTCATTATTATCATTACTATTATTATAAATGTTACTGTTATTATTATTGTTCCTGTTATTTATTTCACTATTATTATTATAATTTTTATTATTATTAATTATACAGATATTATTATTATTATTATTATTAAGGTTGCTGTCATTATTATCATTACTGTTATTATTATAAATGTTACTGTTATTATTATTGTTACTGTTATTTATTTCACTATAATTATTATTATAATTTTTATTGTTAATTTTACAGATATTATTATTATTATTATTATTAATAATGTTGCTGTCATTATTATCATTACTATTATTATAAATGTTACTGTTATTATTATTGTTACTGGTATTATTTATTTCACTAATATTATTATTATAATTTCTATTAATAATTTTACCGTTATTATTATTATTAATAATAATAATAACAATAATAATAATGTTGCTGTCATTATTATGATTACGGTTATTATTGTTACTGTTATTATTTATTTATCATTACTATTATTGTTACTGTTATTATTTATTTCACTAATATTATTATATTTTTTATTATTATTATATTTATTATTATTAAAATTAATAATACTAATAATAATAATTTTACTGTCCTTATCATTACTGTTATTACTACTGTTGCAAAAATCATACAGCATGATGTGTTTTGCATCTCTGGTCCAGGGGGAGGAGCAAGGAGCTCAGGTGGGTGACTCGAGAAGAGGAGAATCAGGGCTGCTCTGTGCAAAACCATTACACAGAGCAGGTAAGTGTAAAAAAAAATTTAACCTTTAGTGTCACTTTAATTCAATCCATGCCAACATGCATCCACTACCACACTTCAATGGAACCCTTTAGTGGGAATAGGCCCTTATACAAGGTGGTATCAGAAAGTTCCGAGATTTTTAGATTTTTTTAACACTCCAACAGATGGCAGTACAAGGCTGCATGCACAGTCACAGGGAGCACTAACCTTCATAAGTCAGTGTGCCAAAAGACATCGTCCTGTGTACACTGGGAGCTGTGCCACTGGTGCTCTTCTGACCACGTCTGCGATTTCATCATGGACAGCAAGTCAGAACAAAGAGCCAACATGAAATTCTGCATGAAACCGGCCGACTCTGCCACCGAGACGTTGGATATGACTCGGCAAGTTTACAGCGATGCTGCGATTAGTCGTTTGAGGTGTTTTGACCGGCATGCGAGCTTCAAGAGCGGAAGAACATCACTGGAAGATGACGAGAGATCAGGAAGACCTTCAACAAGCTCAACCCCCTGAAAATGAGGGTCCAGCTCAAAGGTCACCATTTTGACAACATTGCGGAGATCCAGCGACTTGACCGGTTTTCTGCAGAATTCCACGTTGGCTCTTTGTTCTAACTTATGAAGGTCAGTGCTCCTTGTGCCTGTGCGTGCAGCCTTCTGCTGCCATCTGTTGGTATGTTACAAAACTAGTCTCTGAACTTTTTTGGAACCACCTCGTACTTGCAACCTTTCCTATCCCATCTGAGAGTCTCTCTGTAGTTAAGTTCTCGGGTGGAAACAAAGTCAAGACTTCTGGCTGGGATATTAAGACTGGAGTACCCAAGAGAGGGAAGAAACCGTCAGGTGACCTCACCCACCAGACTCCACCAATAGCTGAAATATAGGATTTGGGTGGACCGGTGCTCTTTGGCTCCCTCCCAGTTTACTGTCTGGGGAAAATGTCGATGATACATCTCAGGCAGACAAGTCTTCCCCGGATGTCCCCATGGAACACCCTCCGTTCTTCACTCTCTGATCGACGCGCCGTTCCGTTGTCCTCATGGTCATCATGGAATTCTATCACAGTGTCTGGCAGGTCGTAATCGTCATCCTCATCCTCCGGGGCCGTTTCCTCCTCCTCCTCCTCAGGAATCAACCACTTTTCTTCAATGACCACGGTGCGCTCACGAGAAAGTCCTTTTTGGTTTGCGCGCTCTCCTTCCGAGGGCTTTCCAACAAGTCCTCCATCTTGGTTGGTCTGGTCACCAGGGAACAAAAGAGAACATTCGTAAATGTATTAATAAAGGGTCACTCCTCCCAAAACTGAGATTACAGTGTTTGTGGGTTCTGGAGAGTTGAACCCCCTGACAGACTATTTCTATTATTTGCTTTGACCCTAATCTTCTCACCAGATCTCTAAACCGAACCTTCTAACCCTAGCCTTACTCCAAACCCAAACCTGATTCTTCTATGCCTAACTCTAACCCTACACTTCCAACCCAAACTCCAATCCTATGTAAGGGTTCGGGACTAAACCTGCAACCTCTGTGGTGTCTGGCTGTGGCTATTCTTGATGTGCCACCATATGCTGCACGGTTCCCAGCCCGATCCTTGGAGAACCTTGCCTTGTATCATATTTCTGGAGAACCTTGGACTCTTCATTCCTCCCATGAACATTCGGACTCAAACCATGTCTCTGCACTTCCTGTTTGCCAGATTGTTGTGCGCTCTCCATCCAGTATCTTGCTCCTTGCATACCTGCTGCTGTCCCTATGTCCACTACCAGTCCTTATCAACCCTTGGTTTGTCCGTTGACCATTCGTCAATCTGATTCTATCCAGCTACTGCTCATTACTGACCTCTTGGCTTGTTCATTGACTGTGCTCCTGCTTGTTCCTTCCTGCTTCATCTGTTGCCTGACCCCCGCTTGCTCTTTCCTGCTGGGCAATCCAGAGGGCTGTGACCTGGCATTAGCACCCAGCAAAACCCATCTCCTCCTCCGGGAGCTCTGGTGAAGACCAGCTAGAGCTTAGACCTCGTGGTAGGAGGATCTGCACATATATTTCCAGCTGATTACTCATAAATCTCTTCACTGCTTCAGCCATTGGCTTCTGAGCCCCATCACAGACTGTTACACCCAAACTCTAACCCTAAGTCTAGCCTGAACTCTTACCCTAACTTCAACATAACCCCTCTAACCCCAAAAACCCTAACCTTCTAATTCTAATGCAAACCTTAGCCTTCTTACCCTAACTCTAACTTTTTGACGCTGTTACCCTAACTCTAACCCCAACCTTCTAACTCTATAAACCCTACCTCAAACCCTACCCCTCCAACCCTAACTCTAACCCTAACCTTCTAATTCTATGAACCCTACCTCAAACCCTACCCCTCCAACCCTAACTCTAACCCTAACCTTCTAACTCTATAAACCCTACCTCAAACCCTACCCCTCCAACCCTAACTCTAACCCTAACCTTCTAATTCTATGAACCCTACCTCAAACTTTACCCCTCCAACCCTAACTCTAACCCTAATCTTCTAATTCTATGAACCCTACCTCAAACCTTACCCCTCCAACCCTAACTCTAACCCTAATCTTCTAATTCTATGAACCCTACCTCAAACCTTACCCCTCCAACCCTAACTCTAACCCTAATCTTCTAATTCTATGAACCCTACCTCAAACCTTACCCCTCCAACCCTAACTCTAACCCTAACCTTTTAATTCTAACACAAACTCTACCTTTCCAACGCTAACTCTAACCCAATCTCTCTAACCCTAAACCTCTAATCCTAACCCTAATTTTAAAACTAATCCTAACACAAACCCAACCCCTCTAACCTTCTCTCTCTAGCCCTAATTTAACCCCTACCTCTCGAACCATAACTCTAACTCAAATCCTTCCCCTCTATATCTAACCCTCTCTCTAAAACCCCAACCTTCTAACCCTAAGTCAAACCCTAACTCTAACCCTAACCCACTATGCATAATGCTAACCCTAACTCTCTAATTCTAATTATAGCCCGAACCCTCTAACCCTAATTCTAGGCCTAACCCTCTAACCCTATCTCCAACCCCAGCCTTCTACCCTAACTCTAGGCCTAATCCTCCAACCCTAACTCAAACCCAACCCCTCTAACCCTATCTTAACCCCTACCTCTCTAACCATAACGCTAACTAAAATCCTTCCCCTCTATATATAACCCTTTAACCCTCACTCCAACCCCAACCTTTTACCCTAACTCTAGGCCTAACCCTCTAAACCTATCTCCAACCTCAACCTTCTACCCTAACTCTAGGCCTAACCCTCTAAACCTATCTCCAACCTCAACCTTCTACCCTAACTCTAGGCCTAACCCTCTAACCCTATATCCAACCACAACCTTCTACCCTAACTCTAGGCCTAACCCTCTAACCCTATATCCAACCCCAACCTTCTACCCTAACTCTAGGCCTAACCCTCTAACCCTAACTCCAACCCCAACCTTCTACCCTAACTCTAGGCCTAACCCTCCAACCCAAACTCAAACCCAACCCCTCTAACATTATCTCTCTAACCTTAACTCTAATCCTAACTTAAACCCTTTAACTCTATCCTAAGCCTCTAATCCTAACCATCTAAACCTAACTCTAGCCCTAAGCCTTTAAGCTTAACTCAATCCATAACCCTCCAACCCTATATTTAACCCTAATCCTCTAACACTAACTCTAAGGCAGGGCATACACAGAGCAAATTTCTTTCCTGCAACCAACAGTGTTGACAGGGGAACCCCTTCTTCTGAGCCACTGTACTCTCCCGGCGGGAGGGTGGTGCTGGCCATCCCTGCTGGGAGAAGAAAGTGATTATTGCTATTGGCTATAGTTGATCGATCAATCAACTTGGGTACATTCAGCCTGCCCATACAGGTTCTTGCCCGGTTTTATGGCCGGCCTAACCCCCAACCTTTTAACCTTAACCGAATACCTAACCCTAACTCAAACCCTAACCTCCTAACTCTAACCTTAACTCAAACCCTAACCTCCTAACTCTCTGATCGTAAAGCTAACCCTAACTCTTTAATTCTAACTGTTATCCAAACCTTCTATTCCAAAGGCTAACCCTAACCCTCTGACTCTAACCCTTACTCAAACCCTAACCTTCTAACATTATGTCAAACCCTAACCCTCTAACCTTATATCTAACACTCGAACCCTAACCTTCTAACTATAATGTAAATCCTAACACTATATCTAACCCTCCAGCCCTTACATTAACTGTAACCCTAACTCAAACCATATCCTTCGAACCCTAACTCTTCAACCCTAACCTTCTAACCCCAACCTTCTTACTCTAAGTTTAACTCAAACCCTAACCTTCTAACCCTAACCTTCTCTTTCAATGATTTTTATTGTTACTTCCTTCTAACCACAACATTCTAACTAACCTCAATTCAAACCATATCCTTCTAACCCCAACCTTCTAACTAACCTCAACTCAAACCATATCCTTCTAACCCCAACCTTCTAACTAACCTCAACTCAAAGCCATATCCTTCTAACCCCAACCTTCTAACTAACCTCAACTCAAAACCATATCCTTCTAACCCCAACCTTCTAACTAACCTCAACTCCAAGCCATATCCTTCTAACCCCAACCTTCTAACTAACCTCAACTCAAAACCAAATCCATCTAACCCCAACCTTCTAACTAACCTCAACTCAAACCATATCCTTCTAACCCCAACCTTCTAACTAACCTCAACTCAAAACCAAATCCATCTAACCCCAACCTTCTAACTAACCTCAACTCAAACCATATCCTTCTAACCCCAACCTTCTAACTAACCTCAACTCAAAACCATATCCTTCTAACCCCAACCTTCTAACTAACCTCAACTCAAAACCATATCCTTCTAATGCCAACCTTCTAACTAACCTCAACTCAAATGAAATCCTTCTAACCCCAACCTTCTACCTAACCTCAACTCAAAGCCATATCCTTCTAACCCCAACCTTCTAACTAACCTCAACTCAAAACCAAATCCATCTAACCCCAACCTTCTAACTAACCTCAACTCAAACCATATCCTTCTAACCCCAACCTTCTAACTAACTTCAACTCAAAACCATATCCTTCTAACCCCAACATTCTAACTAACCTCAACTCAAAGCCATATCCTTCTAACCCCAACCTTCTAACTAACCTCAATTCAAAACCATATCCTTCTAACCCCAACCTTCTAACTAACCTCAACTCAAAACCAAAGCCATCTAACCCCAACCTTCTAACTAACCTCAACTCAAATGATATCCTTCTAACCCCAACCTTCTAACTAACCTCAACTCAAACCATATTCTTCTAACCCCAACCTTCTAACTAACCTCAACTCAAACCATATTCTTCTAACCCCAACCTTCTAACTAACCTCAACTCAAACCATATCCTTCTAACCCCAACCTTCTAACTAACCTCAACTCAAAACCATATCCTTCTAACCCCAACCTTCTAACTAACCTCAACTCAAAACCATATCCTTCTAACCCCAACCTTCTAACTAACCTCAACTCAAAACCATATCCTTCTAACCCCAACCTTCTAACTAACTTCAACTCAAAACCAAATCCTTCTAACCCCAACCGTCTTAACTAACCTCAACTCAAATGATATCCTTCTAACCCCAACCTTCTAATTAATCTCAACTCAAACCATATTCTTCTAACCCCAACCTTCTAACTAACCTCAACTCAAACCATATTCTTCTAACCCCAACCTTCTAACTAACTTCAAATCAAAACCAAATCCTTCTAACCCCAACCGTCTTAACTAACCTCAACTCAAATGATATCCTTCTAACCCCAACCTTCTAATTAATC
The DNA here is from genome assembly GCF_062004578.1 of Staurois parvus. Lineage (NCBI taxonomy): Eukaryota > Metazoa > Chordata > Amphibia > Anura > Ranidae > Staurois > Staurois parvus. The sequence continues at coordinate 315,602 of NW_028317812.1, read as the reverse complement.
TCAACTCAAACCATATCCTTCTAACCCCAACCTTCTAACTAACCTCAACTCAAAACCAAATCCATCTAACCCCAACCTTCTAACTAACCTCAACTCAAACCATATTCTTCTAACCCCAACCTTCTAACTAACCTCAACTCAAAACCATATCCTTCTAACCCCAACCTTCTAACTAACCTCAACTCAAAACCATATCCTTCTAACCCCAACCTTCTAACTAACCTCAACTCAAAACCATATCCTTCTAACCCCAACCTTCTAACTAACTTCAACTCAAAACCAAATCCTTCTAACCCCAACCGTCTTAACTAACCTCAACTCAAATGATATCCTTCTAACCCCAACCTTCTAATTAATCTCAACTCAAACCATATTCTTCTAACCCCAACCTTCTAACTAACCTCAACTCAAACCATATTCTTCTAACCCCAACCTTCTAACTAACTTCAAATCAAAACCAAATCCTTCTAACCCCAACCGTCTTAACTAACCTCAACTCAAATGATATCCTTCTAACCCCAACCTTCTAATTAATCTCAACTCAAACCATATCCTTCTAACCCCAACCTTCTAACTAACCTCAACTCAAAACCAAATCCATCTAACCCCAACCTTCTACCTAACCTCAACTCAAACCATATTCTTCTAACCCCAACCTTCTAACTAACCTCAACTCAAAACCATATCCTTCTAACCCCAACCTTCTAACTAACCTCAACTCAAAACCATATCCTTCTAACCCCAACCTTCTAACTAACCTCAACTCAAAACCATATCCTTCTAACCCCAACCTTCTAACTAACTTCAACTCAAAACCAAATCCTTCTAACCCCAACCGTCTTAACTAACCTCAACTCAAATGATATCCTTCTAACCCCAACCTTCTAACTAACCTCAACTCAAATGATATCCTTCTAACCCCAACCTTCTAACTAACCTCAACTCAAATGATATCCTTCTAACCCCAACCTTCTAACTAACCTCAACTCAAATGATATCCTTCTAACCCCAACCTTCTAACTCTCATCCAAACCCTAACTCAGTCCTTATCTCTCTAACTCTCTCCCTTACAAAGTTTCTCCGTGTCCTCATGACTGTGAATCCGATCCACATGGGACATACTCACCCTGTCCGTGATGGTCGTACAGACGACTGTGAAGTGATTTTCCTTCATCGAGGCCTTGCAGCTTTTCTCCACCTACATGGGGAAAAAATGAGAGGCTGAAAATATTGTTGAATTGAAGTATATTAAATTGGTTGTTGGATTGCGCAACTAATTACTGAAAAGGTTTACAGGGCGGAGTTTAGCCTCAGTTACCTCACAGATAATATTTCAGTCTTTTGGTGGATGGTTGATGGTGAATGGTGAATGGTAGATGGTGGATGGTGGATGGTGAATGGTGAATGGCGGATGGCGGATGGCGGATGGCGAATGGCGAATGGTGGATGGTGGATGGTGAATGGTGGATGGTGGATGGTGAATGGTGGATGGTGAATGGTGGATGGCGGATGGCGGATGGCGGATGGCGGATGGTGGATGGTGAATGGTGGATGGCAGATGGCGGATGGCGAATGGCGGATGGTGGATGGTGGATGGTGAATGGTGGATGGTGGATGGTGAATGGTGGATGGTGAATGGTGGATAATGGATGGCGGATGGCGAATGGCGGATGGCGGATCGTGGATGGTGGATGATGGATGGTGGATGGTGAATGGTGGATGGTGGATGGTGGATGGTGAATGGTGGATGGTGAATGGTGGATGGTGGATGGTGAATGGTGAATGGTGGATGGTCAATGGTGGATGGTGGAGGTTTAACCCAACAACCTATATTTTACAGCATGTAAGTGCAACAAGAGTATCCGAATGAACCCTAAGGCCCCCTTCATACCTATGCAGGACAAGGATACAATGTACAGTCTGATCACTGGGGGAGGGGAGACTGAGGAAATGCCTCCTTCTCCTTCTACAAAGTTACAATGTACAGTCTGATCACTGGGGGAGGGGAGACTGAGGAAATGCTTCCTCCTCCTTCTACAAAGTTACAATGTACAGTCTGATTACTGGGGGATGGGAGACTGAGGAAATGCTTCCTCCTCCTTCTACAAAGTTACAATGTACAGTCTGATCACTGGGGGAGGGGAGACTGAGGAATAATGTATTGAAGGTGGAGAGAAGGAAATTCGAGGAATTATTGTTCATGGCGGAGCGCAGCCATCACACTTACCCCTCCGGCTTTATATTCACATCTGTCAGTCGTCTTATATTCCAATTTAGGACAAACTGTCTCCTTGATGGTGAATTTCACCTCATTGGGTCCTTCAGGCTCCTGTATAGAACAGAGGTTACAACCTTCAGTGTGAGATCAAAGTGTGGTGTACAGCAGGGGTCTCCAAACTGCCAATGGGGCACCATTCCTCCCACTGACACCAATGCCGGGGCACCATTCCTCCCACTGACACCAATGATGGGACACTATTCCTCCCACTGATACCAGTGATGGGGCACCATTCCTCCCACTGACACCAATGATGGGGCACTATTCCTCCCACTGACACCAATGATGGGGCACTATTCCTCCCACTGACACCAATGATGGGACACTATTCCTCCCACTGACACCAATGCCGGGGCACCATTCCTCCCACTGACACCAATGATGGGGCACTATTCCTCCCACTGACACCAATGACGGGACACTATTCCTCCCACTGATACCAGGGATGGGGCACTATTCCTCCCACTGACACCAATGCCAGGGCACCATTCCTCCCACTGACACCAATGATGGGGCACTATTCCTCCCAATGACACCAATGATGGGGCACTATTCCTCCCACTGACACCAATGATGGGGCACTATTCCTCCCACTGACACCAATGATGGGGCACTATTCCTCCCACTGACACCAATGATGGGGCACTATTCCTCCCACTGACACCAATGATGGGGCACTATTCCTCCCACTGACACCAATGATGGGGCACTATTCCTTCTATATTTCTTCTATAAGAATAGAAGAAAAGAGGAGAAGAAGAAATAGAATATCAAGAAGAAGAATAGAAGAAAAGAGGAGAAGAAGAAATAGAATATCAAGAAGAAGAATAGAAGAAAAGAGGAGAAGGAGAAATAGAATATCAAGAAGAAGAATAGAAGAAAAGAGGAGAAGGAGAAATAGAATATCAAGAAGAAGAATAGAAGAAAAGAGGAGAAGAAGAAATAGAATATCAAGAAGAAGAATAGAAGAAAAGAGGAGAAGAAGAAATAGAATATCAAGAAGAAGAATAGAAGAAAAGAGGAGAAGAAGAAATAGAATATCAAGAAGAAGAATAGAAGAAAAGAGGAGAAGAAGAAATAGAATATCAAGAAGAAGAGAAGAGAAGAGGAGAAGCAGAAATAGAATATCAAGAAGAAGAATAGAAGAAATGAGAAGATTAAATAGATTTTGCAGGAGAAGAAGAATAGAAGAAAACAGAAGAAGAAATAGAATATGAAGAAGTAGAATAGAAGGAAAGAGGAGAAGATGAAATAGATTTTGCAGAAGAAGAGGGAGAAGAAAAAAAGTTGCAACATTGTATCTATTTGTGTGCATTTCGGATACAGATGTTTCTATTCCAGTACAAATAGATACAATGTTGTTTCTCTTCTTCTGCAGAATCTATTTCTTCTGTCACATATAATAGATGGTCTCTATGCAGGGACTCCGCTATTATATTAATTGACGGCCGTAGACGGGACTAAAACCTGACGACTTTTTTTTTTAATTAGTGGCAATGTCGGCCGTCTGAACTAGAGATGAGCGAATCGAACCAGGCGAACCGGAATTCGAGTCGAATTTCAGGAAATATTCGATTCGCGTCGAATCCGAAATTTTGCCTACTTCGGGTGCGCGAATCGAACATTTCCCGATCAGCCGGCAAAAGTGTCCCTGCAGTGAGCTCCGCTATTTCTGACAGTTCTCTGACAGAAGGAACACATGTTTAGCGGTTGAAACATTGTATCTATTAGTTTCCATTTAGGATACAGATGTTTCAACCACTGTACATGTGAAGAAGCTGTCAGAGAACTGTCAGAAATAGAGGAACTCTGCACATACACTTTTTGCCGGCTTGGAATTATTCTTCTTTTCATCCTACTTCTTCTTCTTCTTCTTCTTCATCCTCATCCTCATCCTCTTCTTCTGAGGATGAGGATGAGGATGAAGAAGAAGAAGAAGTAGGATGAAAAGAAGAATAATTCCAAGCCGGCAAAAAGTGTATGTGCAGAGTTCCTCTATTCTGCAGATACACTTAGAGGAGCTCTGCAGATACACTTAGAGGAGCTCTGCACATACACTTAGAGGAGCGCTGCAGATACACTTTTTGCCAGCTTGGAATTAATCTTATTTTCATCCTACTTCTTCTTCTTCTTCATCCTCATCCTCAGAAGAAGAAGAAGAAGTAGGATGAAAATAAGAATAATTCCAAGCTGGCAAAAAGTGTATCTGCAGCGCTCCTCTAAGTGTATCTGCAGCGCTCCTCTAAGTGTATCTGCAGAGCTCCTCTAAGTGTATCTGCAGAATGTCATTTATGGAAAAGAATAGATACAATGTTTCAACCGCTGTATGGAGGGAATGTCCCAGAACTGTCAGAAATAGACTATTAATGACAGTTCTGGGACTGTCCTTCCATACAGCGGTTGAAACATTGTATCTATTTGTTTCCATAAATGACATTCTGCAGATACACTTAGAGGAGCGCTGCAGATACACTTTTTGCCTACTTCTTCTTCTTCTTCATCCTCATCCTCTTCTTCTTCTTATAAGGATGAGGATGAAGAAGAAGAAGAAGAAGTAGGATGAAAATAAGATTAATTCCAAGCCGGCAAAATGTGTATCTGCAGCGCTCCTCTAAGTGTATTTGCAGAATGTCATTTATGGAAAAAAATAGATACAATGTTTCAACCGCTGTATGGAAGGACAGTCCCAGAACTGTCAGAAATAGACAGAAACTGTCACAGAACTGTCCTTCTTCTCATCCTTCTCCTTCTTCTCATCCTTCTCCTTCTTCTCATCCTTCTCCTTCTTCTCATCCTTCTCCTTCTTCTCATCCTTCTTCTCATCCTTCTTCTCATCCTTCTCCTTCTTCTCATCCTTCTCCTTCTCCTTCTTCTCATCCTTCTCCTTCTCCTTCTTCTCATCCTTCTCCTTCTCCTTCTTCTCATCCTTCTCCTTCTCCATCTTCTCATCCTTCTCCTTTTCCTTCTTCTCATCCTTCTCCTTCTGCTTCTCCTTCTCCTTCTTCTCATCCTTCTCCTTCTTCTCATCCTTCTCCTTCTTCTCATCCTTCTCCTTCTTCTCATCCTTCTCCTTCTTCTCATCCTTCTCCTTCTCCTCATCCTTCTCCTTCTTCTCATCCTTCTCCTTCTTCTCATCCTTCTCCTTCTCCTTCTTCTCATCCTTCTCCTTCTCCTTCTTCTCATCCTTCTCCTTCTCCATCTTCTCATCCTTCTCCTTCTCCTTCTTCTCATCCTTCTCCTTCTCTTTCTTCTCATCCTTCTCCTTCTTCTCATCCTTCTCCTTCTTCTCATCCTTCTCCTTCTCCTTCTTCTCATCCTTCTCCTTCTTCTCATCCTTCTCCTTCTCCTTCTTCTCATCCTTCTCCTTCTCCATCTTCTCATCCTTCTCCTTCTCCTTCTTCTCATCCTTCTCCTTCTCCTTCTTCTCATCCTTCTCCTTCTCCTTCCTGATCTCCAAGGGCATTTAAATTAAAGGTACAGTGTTCTGCACTAATTTAAAGGCTCTCTGAAGCCTAGAAACCCTTTTTATAAGCCATCTTCGTAGCGAAGAAATTCGCATCAAATCGAATTTCATACTGGAATTCGCCGAATCAGCCGAATCGAATTTTTCAATACTTCGCTCATCTCTAGTCTGAACGATCGATTTACGATTTTTTTAAAAAAAACAAAAACCGGCCGATTTTCCCCACATCTATGGCCTGCATAAAGGAAAGAAACATTTATTTTGGAGGAAGAAAATACTTCATTATATGGAGACTGATTTTTAATATATTTTTCTTTGGGAATTTCTTGTGATTGAGGACATTTGGAACACTTATTTTTGGAGTATTTTCATTTATGAGAAAAGGTTTATATTCATGTTAGCTTTCAAGGGTGAAAGTGTGTGACTTTTCTTTCAGGGTGTAGTAATTATTGGTGTAATTATTGGTGTAATTATTGGTGTAGGGAGTTTGGTGCCGATATATTTATTTATTTCCCCCGATGTACAGTATAGGAAACTAAACAGGACCTGTCATTTCTACATTTCCTTTTCTACAAAAAAAAACGTGAATTCAGTCCGATTCTTAAAACGAATGTTGTGGTTCCTGTTAAACATTTATTACTTTTCATCGTCTAGGGAAATGGGAGGAGTCACATCTCCCGATTATAGACACACGCTGTGCGCTGCGCAGGATAGGATTTCTCCTGGTAGAGAAAGTCTATCGGCAGCTCAAACAGTACAGAGTCTTTGAAAGTTGTGGGAGTGTCACCCCAGCTCAGGTGTCACACAGACCCATCCTGGAATATCATAGGTGGGCGGGGCCAAGCCTGAACCCTGAAAATAGCACGGACCCTACAGAGGTCTATGAGAGCCGAATCTTGATACAGATGGTTTTCTTTTCTTTTTTTCTTCAGGTATTTTTCCTTTACACCTGGTGATCCTCTCCAAGTGGGATAACGCTCATTGCCCCTCCATAATTACAGACCAATGAGTGAGCGTTGTCACCCGAGGACAGGAAGTGTGTTACTGGCAGGATCACCAGATGAACATAAAGGAAAAAAGTTTGAAAAAAAACCCAAAACCTAACTAAAAGAACAAATATGATAATTTAATCAAGAAATAATTATATATATATAAAAGAAAAGAAAATATACATATAAAATAAATAAATATATATATATAGTAAAAAAAAAAAAAACAATACATATATAAAATAGATATCTAAATAAATATATATATGAAATTATATAAAACAAATAATCAAAGTAAGTTATAAGAAAATTTAATTAATAAAGAAACAAAAAATAATCAAAATGTATAAATATATATGTATAAAATAATGGGAAAAAAACCCAACACAGACTTTACTGAAATAGTTTTTCTTTCTGATTTCACTGCACACTGTGAGCTTCTCACAATGTGCGTTAGGAGCTGCAACAGAGACAGACAGAGCTCCGCCTCCTTTCCTGACTGGAGGACATCCAACATGATCTAGCCCTTTCCTCAACAGCCTGACTTGCCCCTATCATTCATTGGATTTCAGTTCTTTCAATCATGGATTCTTTCCATCATGGAACCTATGCAAGAATCAGCCCTCCAGACCGACACCCACCCATCAAGGCATTTTGATATTTGGGTAACTCCTCCCAAAAAGCCAGCTCACTACTTGCTCAGGGCTGAAAGCAGTACATAGGCAAGGTGCTGTGATATTTTCAGGAAGCTATGTACAGCAACCTGCCGGCCCCTCCCACCCGCCATGATCTGCCTGAATTGCATAGAGAACCACAGAGACCCAGGGATCACTGGATCTATTATAGTGCATAGTGAAAACAGAAAGGTTGTATTTAAAAAATGCCATTATCATGCTGATGAGGGGGACGGGGAGAACGTTGCGTTCATTTGATGTCTTCTACCCGGAGTTCCACTTTAGCAACAACTAATAACGATTTTGGATTCCAGATTATAGAGATTGTTCCTTGTTGCATCAGAGGAGGTTTTGTAATATTTGCTGCTTCACACCTAATTGGAGATGAGTGATCTGAAACTTCACATCTTCCTCTAAAACATCAAACATTTCATCACCCGAACGTAACGCAGAAACGTCATTTTGTGGGTTTCCCGGATCGAATGTTTCCTCATCAGAGTTCCTCATTCTGGAAACTGATTAGAAGATAGTCATTGATGAGTGGAAACCACGAGGACATCGCTGCGAGGGGGGAAGATACATTATATTGCCCCAAGTATTGGTTGGCCGCCCTTTCCACACACATGACCTTTAATGGCCTCCCAGTCTTAGTCCGTAGGGTTCAATACTTAGTTGGCCCCGCCCTTTCCACGCACATGACCTTTAATGGCCCCTCCCAGTCTTAGTCCGTAGGGTTCAATACTTAGTTGGCCCCGCCCTTTCCACACACATGACCTTTAATGGCCCCCCAGTCTTAGTCCGTAGGGTTCAATATTGAGTTGGCCCCGCCCTTTGCAGCTATAACAGCTTCAACTCTTCTGGGAAGGCCGTCCACAAGGTTTAGGAGGGTGTCTATGGGAAGGTTGGACCATTCTTCCAGAAGCAGGACAGTCAAGTTCCTCCACCCCAAACTGGCCCCTCCATGTCTTTATGGACCTTGCTTTGTGCACTGGTGCGCAGTCATGTTGGAACAGGAAGGGGCCATCCCCAAACTCCTCCCACAAAGTTGGGAGCATGAAATTGTCCAAAATGTCGCCTTTACTGGAACTAGGGGGCCAAGCCCAACCCCTGAATAACAACCCCACACCATAACCCCCCCTCCACCAAACTTTACACTTGGCACAATGCAGTCAGGCAAGTACCGTTCCCCTGGCCACCGCCAAACCCAGACACGTCCATCGGACTGCCAGACAGAGAAGCGTGATTGGTCACTCCAGAGAACATGTCCCCACTGCTCTAGAGTCCAGTGGTGGCGTGCTTTACACCACGGCATCCGACGCTTTGCATTGCACTTGGTGATGGAAGGCTTGGATGCAGCTGCTCGGCCATGGAAACCCATTCCATGAAGCTCTCTACACACTGTTGTTGGGCTCATCTGAAGGCCACACCAAGTTTGGAGGTCTTTAGCTATTGACTCTGCAGACAGTTGGTGACTTCTGCGCACTGTGCGCTTCAGCATGCGCTGACCCCGCCCTGTCATGTGACGTGGCCTACCACTTGGTGGCTGAGTGGCTGTTGTTCCCAGTGGCTTCCACTTTGTTATAATCCCACTAACAGTTGAGCGTGGAATATTTAGTAGCCAGGAAATGTCACGGATGGACTTATTGCCCAGGTGGCCACCTATCACGGGACCACGCTTGGAGTCACTGAGCTCCTGAGAGCAACCCATTCTTTCACCAATGTTTGTAGAAGCCGTCTCCATGCCTAGGGGCTTGATTGTATACACCTGTGTCCATGGAGGGACACCTGAATCACATGATATGGAGGGGATTGGAACACCTGAATCACATGATATGGAGGGGATTGAAACACCTGAATCACATGATTGGGAGGGGATTGGAACACCTGCATCACATGATTGGGAGGGGATTGGAACACCTGCATCACATGATTGGGAGGGCGGGGCCAATGCTTTTGGCAATATAGTGTATTTTGTATTGTTGTAACAACACGCTGAATTATTAACCAGCTGCGGACCACCCACAGGCTAACTGATGTACCTGTACATTGCGCCTGTGAACCTGCTTGTTTGGAGCACATTGCAACCCCCCCGCCCGGTCTATGCTTCCATTCGATAGTGCACAAGTCAGTCAGCAGATCCTAGCCAATGATTTGTGGCCAGGACCTGCTGATCAGCGTAGTGAATCACAGCACAGAGGCCTGTGTTTACTAACAACACAGGGCTCTGTACACAGAACTGTTTCTTCTCCTTGCAAATTGTATGGCTCTGCAGAGCAGTGTGCTTACAGTGGAAAGCACAGCACACAGTTAACCCTTTGATCACCCCAGATGTTAACCCCTTCCTGCCCAGTGCCATTAGTACGGTGTCAGTGCTTTTTATTAGCACTGATTACTGTATTGGTGTCACTGGGGATGTCAGTGACACCAAGTCAGTTCCCCCCCAGTGTCAGAATGCCCGCTGTAGTCCCGCTATAAGTCGCTGATCGTCGCCATTACTAGTAAAAAAAAATGTACAAAATAAAAAATCCCAGTATCTATACCGCCATTTGTAGACGCTATAACTTTCACGTAAACCAATTAATTTACACGTATTGGGATTTTTATTCTAGCGAAGACACGGAGAAAAATACATTTTGCCATAAATTTATAACGAAATTAGATTTTTAAAATTTTTTTCAGGACATGTTTATCAGCAAAAAGTCAAAAATATTGTTTTTTTTCTCAAAATTGTCGGTCTTTTTTCTGTTCATAGCTCAAAAAATAAAAAACGCAGAGAGGATCAAATACCGCCAAAAGAAAGCTCTATTTGTGGGGAAAAATGGACATAAATTTCATTTGGGTGCAGCGTTGCACGACCGCGCAATTGTCAGCTAAAGTAACGCAGCGCCGTAAAGCAAAGAAAGGCCGGGTCGAGAAGGAGGGTGAATCCTCTGGAGGGCAAGTAGTTAACTAATCTTTTCTCCTTTAAGGGGGTGTGGCAGGGGGCGTGTCCTATGCCTACATACATTTAATAGGTGTCCCTCGTTCCCATCTCAAAAAATGCATCACGGCTGCGTAAATCCCCAACGTATATAAACCGTCGATTGTAGACGCTATAACTCTCGCACAAACCAATCAATATACAGACGTACCTCGGTTTCCGAACGCCTCGGTTAGCGTCATTTTCAGTTTACGAATGAAAATCACGCATCAGTTTACAAATTTTTTTTACAGTACGAAGTGTATGTTGGTGCCGATTTTTACATGCAATTTCCGGCGTGTTTTTTTTCTCGCTATAGCTCACAGAATGAGCTGTCACTTTCCCTGGAGCTAAAGGAAACATTGTTTCTTTTATCTCAGGAATCAAACTAAAAGTAAACATTGTTTCTTTTATCTTGGGAAACAAACTAAAAGGAAACATTGTTTCTTTTTTTTGGGAATCAGACTAAAAGGAAACATTGTTTCTTTTATCTCGGGAAACAAACTAAAAAGGAAACTCTGTTTCTTTTATCTCAGGAATCAAACTAAAAGAAAACATTGTTTCTTTTATCTCGGGAAACAAACTAAAAGGAAACATTGTTTCTTTTATCTTGGGAAACAAACTAAAAGAAAACATTGTTTCTTTTATCTCGGGAAACAAACTAAAAGGAAACATTGTTTCTTTTATCTCGGGAAACAAACTAAAAGAAAACATTGTTTCTTTTATCTCGGGAAACAAACTAAAAGGATATATTGTTTCTTTTATCTCAGGAAACAAACTAAAAGGAAACATTGTTTCTTTTATCTCAGGAAACAAACTAAAAGAAAACATTGTTTCTTTTATCTCGGGAAACAGACTAAAAGGAAACATAGTTTCTTTTATCTCAGGAATCAAACTAAAAGGAAACATTGTTTCTTTTATCTCAGGAAATAGACTAAAAGGAAACATTGTTTCTTTTATCTCAGGAATCAAACTAAAAGTAAACTTTGTTTCTTTTAGCTGGGGGGGAAGTGACAGCTTATTCTCTGAGCTATAGTAACAAAAAAGAAATTAAATTTAAATGAAAAATTTTTTTAAAAATTTAAATTTAAATACCGACACTGACCTGCAGTGACAGCGACTTTTTATTTACTTTTTTCTGACCTCCAGAATGGATTAATTGGTTTTCAATGCATTCCTATGGGAATCTGGGTTTTGGTTTACAAATTTTTCGCAATGCAAAACGTCCCGGAGAACGCATTAAATTCGTAAACCGAGGTACGCCTGTACGTCTATTGGGTTGTTTTTGGGTTTTGTATTTTTTTTTTTACCGAAGACATAGCAGAATACATTTGGGACTACATTTATGAAGAAAATCGATTTTCTGTGTAGCGATACCCTACTGAGGGCCACTGTGGATCTGGATCCCTCTAAGCTTTGCACAGCCAGGCAACACGCATTTCCCACACTTTCATCCACAGTCAGCGAATGGTCCATGAGCTTGGTTTTTGTTCGTTTGTTAGGAGGATGTTACTTGGATGGGGTCATAGGGATTATGGGATGCCCAATGTTACTGAATCAATGCACGGGGACACCCTCCTTCCTACTTGCACAAAAAAGGTCCTGGACTGTTCTTTTCCTTGGAAGATGTCAGTTTTTGCGGATAAGGAAGTAACTGCCCTTTACGGATGAGGGACTCGCCGCCCCCCTGAAAGTTAGCATAGATTGTTGCAAACTACATGCAGAGATGTCTCCTCTCCCCTGTAGAACTGCTCCCAGCTCCACAGCCTGCAGACACTACCAACCCTCCTGGCTGCTCTGAAGATCTCCCAGGACAAGGATAGAGGATTGAGCCCAGGGCTGTCCTTTGCTATGTGTGTCAGTCTTTCCTCCTTGTAAATCCCAGGTTGTGCTGTACTCTGTCCTCCTTGAGCCAGCCACCCCTAGACTTAGGGGATCCTTCCCAGGCCTCCAACAGTCTCCTCAGCACTCCATCTTCCACCTGACTCCCTGACTCTCCCATATTTATGGGCTGGTCTCACCACTCTACCAGGGTCTCAAAACTAGGATTCGTTAGACTCCCATAAACGTGAAGGTAGGTCCCCACCTCTTCCGCCTACTGGCTTCTGGAAGGTTCCAAAGGTCCTCTAGAGCCAGGTGGAGGCAATAGAGTCTCAACCTGTTAAGCCATCCTGACTCTCCCATATTTATGGGCTGGTCTCACCACTCTACCAGGGTCTCAAAACTGAGATTGGTTAGACTCCCATAAAAGTGCAGGAGGGTCTCCACCTCTTCCGCCTACTGTCTTCTGGAAGGTTCCAAAGGTCCACTAGAACCAGATGTAGGCAATAGAGTCCCAACCTGTTAAGCCATCCTTACTCTCCCATATTTGTGGGCTGGTCTCACCACTCTACCAGGGCCTCAAACCTGGGATTGGTTAGACTCCCATAAACGTGAAGTTAGGTCTCCACCTCTTCCGCCTACTGGCTTCTGGAAGGTTCCAAAGGTCCTCTAGAGCCAGGTGGAGGCAATAGAGTCTCAACCTGTTAAGCCATCCTGACTCTCCCATATTTATGGGCTGGTCTCACCACTCTACCAGGGTCTCAAAACTGAGATTGGTTAGACTCCCATAAAAGTGCAGGAGGGTCTCCACCTCTTCCGCCTACTGTCTTCTGGAAGGTTCCAAAGGTCCACTAGAACCAGATGTAGGCAATAGAGTCCCAACCTGTTAAGCCATCCTTACTCTCCCATATTTGTGGGCTGGTCTCACCACTCTACCAGGGCCTCAAACCTGGGATTGGTTAGACTCCCATAAACGTGAAGTTAGGTCTCCACCTCTTCCGCCTACTGGCTTCTGGAAGGTTCCAAAGGTCCTCTAGAGCTAGGTGGAGGCAATAGAGTCCCAACCTGTTAAGCCATTCAGCTTGACCTGTAGTAACCTGACCTTTATCACAGACTAACACAGATGCCGTGAGTCCTACACAATAGATTTGCCTATACCAGGGGTAGGCAACCTGCGGCTCTCCAGCTGTTGCAGGACTACAAGTTCCACCATGCCTCTGCAAGTCATAGCTGTAACTGTCAGTTTTGTAATCTTTGCAATGCCTCATGGGAAATGTATTTCCACAACAGCTAGAGAGCCGCAGGTTGCCTACCTACACCTGGCCTATACTATTCTAGTTTGCACACTAGTGTTACATCTGGGGAGGGGAGGGGTTTGTTTGTGTTTTATAGCAGAAATTAGAAAATAGTGTGGGGATTTTTCTTTTTTACATTTTCAGTATTTTTATTTCATTACATAATAAAAAATTAAAAACCCAGTGGTGATCAAATACAACCAAAAGAAAGCTCTGTTTGTGTGGGGTAAGAGATGATATAAATTTAATTTGCGTACAGTGTTGCATGGCTGCGCAATTGCCAGTTAAAGTAGCGCAGTGCTGAATAGCAAAAAAAATGTCCAGGCCATGAAGGGGGTAAAATTTTCCAGAGCTGAACTGGTAATAACACACTTTATTAATAGCAGCCACGCACGCTTCGATATCATTTCTTTCCTGATCGATCTCTTCCAGTAGGAATAATCAATCTATAGTCAACAACCCATGGAGGTGGATTTCAATTGATTGTTTAGATACGATCGTAAAGTTATTGATCACAATGGTGATCTGCTCCTAATGAGACCACGGATGGTGTCCTGGGGGATTTCCTCCTAGATCTTGGACCAGAGCATCATTGAGCTCCTGGACAGTCTGAGGCAACCTGACAGCGTTGGATGGATCAAACCAAGACATCCCAGAGGGGTTCTATTGGATTTAGTTCAGAGTGTGGGGGCCATTCAATGGTATCAATTCCTTCATCCTCCAGGAACTGCCTGCATACTCTCCCCACATGAGGCTGGGCATTGTCATGCACCAGGAGGAACCCAGGACCCATTGCACCAGGAGGAACCCAGGACCCCACTGCACCAGGAGGATCCCAGGACCCCACTGCACCAGGAGGATCCCAGGACCCCACTGCACCAGGAGGATCCCAGGACCCCACTGCACCAGGAGGATCCCAGGACCCCACTGCACTAGGAGGATCCAAGGACCCCACTGCACCAGGAGGATCCAAGGACCCCACTGCACCAGGAGGAACCCAGGACCCACTGCACCAGGAGGAACCCGGGACCCACTGCACCAGGAGGAACCCGGGACCCACTGCACTAGCGTAGGGTCTCACAATGGGTCCAAGGATTTCATCCCCATACCTAATGGCAGTCAGGGTGCCATTGTCTAGCCTGTAGAGGTCTGTGCGTCCCTCCATGGATATGCCTCCCCAGACCATCACTGACCCACCACCACTACGGTCATGCTGAACCATGTTACAGGCAGCAGAACGTTCTCCACGGCTTCTCCAGACCCTTTCATGTCTGTCACATGTGCTCAGGGGGAACCTGCTCTCATCTATGAAAACCACAGGGTGCCAGTGGTGGACCTGCCAATTCTGGGGTTTAATGGCCAATCGAGTTCTATAGTGCCGGGCATTAAGCACAGGGCCCACCAGTGGATGTCGGGCCCTCAGGCCACCCTCACAAAGTCTGTTTCTGATTGTTTGGTCATAGACATTCACATCAGTGGCCTGCTGGAGGTCATTTTGTAGGGCTCTGGCAGTGCTCATCCTGTTCCTCCTTGCACAAAGGAGCAGATACTGGTCCTGCTGATGGGTTAAGGACCTTCTACAGCCCTGTCCAGCTCTCCTAGAGGAACTGTCTGTCTCCTGGAATCTCCTCCATGCTGTTGTCTCCTGGAATCTCCTCCATGCTCTTGTCTCCTGGAATCTCCTCCATGCTCTTGAGCCTGTGCTGGTAGACACAGCAAACCTTCTGGCAATGGCACGTATTGATGTGCCATCCTGGAGGAGTTGGACTGCCTGTGCAACCTCTGTAGGGTCCAGATACGGCCTCATACTACCAGTAGTGACACTGACCCGAGCCAAATGCAAAACGAGTGAAAAACAGTCAGAAAAGATGAGTAGGGAAAAAAAATTGGTGGCCTCCACCTGTAAAACCATTCCTGTTTGGGGAGCCTGCTGGCTCCTGTCAGCAGAAGACTACACCGAGTGCCACTCCTGTCAGCAGAAGACCACATCGGGTGCCAGTGTCCTCATCTTCTGATGGCTCCTTCCAGAAGGATAATGCACCATGTCACAAAGCTCAAATCATCTCCAACTGGTTTCTGGAACATGATGAGGTCACTGGACTCCAATGGCCTCAACAGTCACC
>NW_028317811.1:8562500-8685000 GCF_062004578.1 Staurois parvus | reverse complement strand
AACGGAATAAATTTTGGCTAAGATTTATGATGAAATATTATTTATTTGCAAAATTTTATAAAAAAAACACTTTTCAAAATTTTTGGACATTTCATTTACATAGCAAAAAAAATACAAATCCCAGTGGTGAATAAATACCACCAAAATAAAGCTTTATCTATCTAAAAAAAATGGTAAAAAATTCATTTGGGTACAGTGTTGCATGACCGCGCAATTGTCATTCAAAGTGTGATAGCGCTAAAAGCTGAAAATTGCCCTGGTCAGGAAGGGGGTAAAAGTGTCCGGTCTGGAAGTGGTTAATATTGCTCAGAAGCTAGTTCTGCTTTAAGATTTGTTTTACCTTGAGTTCACACTGATGCGGTGCGGAATTAGCAGCGGTTTCTGTGCAAATTCCGCACTGCATCACAATCACACCCCGTTCATGCGAACTGCTGCGGGTGTGTATGTTAACTACACCCCAAATTGGTCCCGGACCATGCAAAGCGATGTGTAGAATTGGATAGCATAGGTGTGAATACCCATGCGATCTGATTCTAGTGCGGACCGAAAAAAGGGTCCTGCACCTTTTCGGTGTGGATGCGGTGCGATTTGAGCAAATCACATGCGATATGCCACACCGGACAAGTGTGAACCCAGGCTCAAGCATTAAGGTGAATGAGGAACGAACAAACAGAGGGCGCACAGGCCTAGTCCATTACCATAAAAAATGTTTAATAAAAAATAAAGTAGGTGTTGTACTCACAAACGACAATATAGTCAAGGCACATCATAAAGGACAGCTGACTCTGAGGAAGAGGCAAGTCCTCGAAACGCGTCAGCCTATTAGATGTCTACACTCCCTATTGCAGACTGTTACTCAGCGCGGTGTTGACCCAGCTGTTCTTTATGACGTGCCTTGACTATATTGTGGTTTGTGAGTACAACACCTACTTTATTTTTTATTAAACATTTTTTATGGTAATGCACTAGGCCTGTGCGCCCTCTGTTTGTTCTTTCCTCATTCAGTATATTTGGATTCCCCCGGTCTATTTGAGGGCAGCAAGGTGTGCATGTTCCAGGACATTCTTAATGTGGTTGTAGCCTGCATCAAGTCCATCCCCAAGCGCAGGTTCAAGCATTAAGGTGTTCTAGAAGGTTATTCAAAACTTACACATAACAAATGTATCCTTACACTGTAGCATTTGATGTGTGTCTGTTAACACTGACCGATGTGGCAGAAACAGATCGCTTTACATAAGAGCTTAGCTGCTCTATGTCCAAGTGCTACTTGCTCGGGGGCAGATTCACTTTAAGGTTTCTACTGTTATTTTGAAGCCAGCAGGTTGGAAGCGCACTCCCTTCAAAAAGACCAGCAAAATTTGCAAGCTTTTTACTTACATGTGAATATCTCCTGGTTGTCATGGTAACCTTGCATTGTAAAGGCTGCGCCTGCACTCTAAATCTGTGAGTCAGAAGCAGTTTGTTTATCGAAGAAAATTGACAGGCTATTGAGTCAGTTGTCTTTCTTTTTTTTGCAACCCACATAAAGCTGCTAAAAATAAATGCTAGTGGAAAGTCACAGCAGGTAAAACTTGGACAGATCTGTAGAATATTTACATAAAACATTTTCTCTAACCTTAGTAGTTTGATAGAACTTTACATGAGCTGTTAAAGCATAGAAGGCAAAAATTTAGAAACAAAAAGCACACACATGCAGCACATCTCTGCAATATGTGCACATGCCCAAATGTCTTATCCCTTTACAGACCCTGCAGATACAGAAACGTACTTGTTGATCTAGCAGAAATGCACTCTGCTCCTGTTCTGGGCTGAAAACACACAGCATTTTTATGGATTAAGTGTTGTAAGTCCTGCCCAGTTTATTTTGCTAAACTACTAAAACCCTCCCTCTCTCGTATTTATACAACATAGGATACAAATTCTGTAGTACCGGATAAGAAATAGGAGGGCTAAACAGCCTCTTTGAGATCAATGATCAATGTTTATTTTTTTCCATTTAAGTTATTTGTTAGAGTTTACAAACACTTTAAAGAGACAATGTCGCCTTGCCCATGCAATATCTTTACAAAGGAGCCTTTCTAACCTAGAAATACTCACCTTGGCAGCACCCCCCTCACCGGCAGAGTGCTTTCAGGTATGGAGGAGCACTGGCTTTCCTGCCATGTGACCGTATTAGTTTCCAGCTTCCAATAGGTAGGTTTGAGGAAGGTTCAACCACTTTCAATTAGTGTTCATTCTCAAAGCAGACAATCACCAACAGTTTAATAAATAAAAAAAAAATGTAAAAATCACATTAAAGTCAAATGTTATGAATCAGGTCTTCTCTCCTGAAAGACAAATCTGTGCTGTGTGACAGAACTGTGGAAATCTTTGGACTTAATGGACAAAAATACAAATCCTTTGGCTGGTAATCAGCTCCCATACATATGTATTCCATCTCCGTATTTAGTAGTTTTTCTAGACTTCCATTTCAAGCTGGCTCTTTTGCATGCATACAGTACAATTTTATGGTAGCATATGCAAGCCTGCTTGATTACAGCAATGCACACATGACTGCATATGTTTTTGTACACTGCATATTTGCCATAACCTGATAAAAATATCCCCTTGCAGTGGGGTTGCCCCTGCATTGCAAGGGTTAAATGCATATTTAGATATATGGTACCAGAATAAGCAGTTCTACTTACCTATCTCCGCTCTTTCGCAGCTGGCCATTTCCTGTTCTCCCCTTAGTCTCTGGCTTCTTGACTGTTCATTGGTGTCCTCATGTCCAATGCAGGGCTATCGGCCCTGCATTGTACTTGATGACAGCAGAGGGCATACGACCACTGGATCATAGAGGAAAACAGGACAAGGATGACAGTATTACAGCCTGGAGGAAGCCTGCCAGAGCAGGGGTTCAAGTAAAATCTTAATCACACAGTGCAGGACACAGGCTAGGTATTCACAGACCAAACTGGCAGCCCTCCAGCTGTTGCGAAACTACAAGTCCCATCATGCCTTTGCCTTTGAGAGTCAATCTTGCATTGCCTCATGGGACTTGTAGTTTGGCAACAGCTGGAGGGCTGCCAGTTTGACACAAGTGGGTTACAGGCTGGCACTTTCAGGTGATTGGACAATGGCAAAGCTTTGATGGACACACCTCCCTCCACGAGTGCCCCAAGGATCTCTTTTCCCTACAGCGAAATCCTTTGTGTCACTAGTTTATTACTTTACTTTGGATTCTGCAATCAACTCTTCACTTAACACGGTCTTCTAATATAACAATACCCTATGCTGTGGGGACAGCCTGTAATGTTGTTTCTGACACTGGATCCTACACAGGCACTCAACTCAGAGCTTAGTGCAATGTGTGTAATTAGCAGCAGGATGCTATAAAAGTCCAAGGCCATGGTCTATCTCTATGGCACTTAGACCCGAAGACCCCTCCAGGGGTGTGCTCACTAAGACAGGCGAAGCCTGGATCCTGGTTAAGATCCAGTGACATGAATATGTAAGACAGGTTTACCCTGTACTGGACAGGTACTGTAGCTTTGCTATTTACAGTTTTCCTAAAAAGTATCAGTTTAACGTTACATCTATTTTGTCTTGAGGATGTCGTTATAAAAGACTGTCTACAGCAGGGTTGCTGCACACTCCTTCATGGATATGCTTACCCCATTACTGCACTCCATTAATACTCCATAGGGGAATATCCAAACTGTTTGCAATGGTGGAAGCCAGGTTCAATGGAACTGTGGCAAAAGCTCAGGCTAACATTTGCTCTGTTGAAGGCCTACAAAAACAAACTATGTCACTGAACAATTTGAGTGTCTTGCAGGACTTCGGCAGAGCAAACCTTTTTCTGCACTTTTTCTGCACTTCCCTTGCATTGATATTGAGGGGAAAGTAGGGGACTTAAGAGGTAGTGTAGAGGAGGCCATGGAAGGTTTTTCACCCCTAGCATCTCATACATCTTATGTGATGGCTTCATGCAACATGCTTGCCAATGTGGATATGGTCACAGAGCGTCTGCATTGTCACATTTGGTGCTCTTCTATCTTGCCATGTTTCCTTGGGTAGTAAGAGACCTGCAAAGTATAAAAAGACATTCCCCATACATGCACAAATAGAATGAGAAAATTACGACTGGATTAACCCCAAAAGGATTTCCACTCCTCCCAGAATCATTGCTGAACTCTACCAAGTAAAAAAATAGTTCACTAAAAAGTGGTATGTTCTGGTAGTTCAGCTCGAACTTAAGATCAAAGAGACATTCCTCATTAAGATTCTCTAAGAGTTCTGGGCCCCATGGTAGCCTCATTTGAGGAAGTACCCTTCGCTCAATGTCATTCAAGGCCTCTCTAGCAAAAGCATCTTGTTGGGCCAGAACAAAAATGCTCCTTCTCTCGACTTCCCTAGGTGTCTCTCTAGGCAAGCACCTAACTCCTAAGCTTGGTGCATTCACAATCCAGCCTTGACAAGAGGGAAGTCACTTCTACCACACCCATGCAGAGTAATAACAGATGCTAGCCTCACAGGCTAGCATAGGAGTGTTCCAATCCCTCCCAGTTTGGAGAACACGGTCCCCCCAGGAAAGCCAAGCTACCACATCAACATCCTGGAGTTCAGAGCAATAAACTAGCTTTGTTTCACTGGACCCCCGTCCTTCAGAGTCACCTAATCAGTGTACAATCATTCATTGGCACAACTGTGGCCTTAATCAACTACCAAGTAGGTAGCAGGAGAAAGGCAGCCTTAATGGATGTATGTCTGATCATCTCATCAGCAGAAAAACACTATCTAGCCCTCTCTACTGTTCACAGCAGTGGACAGTTGGAAGGTGGATTACCCTAGTCGTTCTTATCTGGACCAATGGGAATAGGCTCAACATGCTGACATTTTGAAACTCCTATATCAGAAATGAGAAAATACAGATGATGACATCCTGGCCTCCAGGTACAACAAGTTCCCCGTTTGTAGCCAGGACAAAAGATTCTCTAGCACTGGCATTGGATGCTCTCAAAATTCCCTGGACTCTGTTCCAGTCGATATATGGCTATCTTCAAGTGCAAATTCTCTGTCAACTAGAGTAAGAAAAGACACTGGTGATTCTCACTTCACCAAACTGAGCCAGCAGAACCTGGTACACAGACATACTCATACTTCCAGGAGATGATCTCTGGCCTCCAAACAGGCCACACCCTCTGTATCAGCGCCCCCTGTTCTGTCCTCAGGCACTGGCATTAATAGCATGGCTGTTGAATCCCAGAGCCTGAGGGACAGATGTGGCTCTAATTATATTGTTCCCACATTAATCAAAGCCAGAAAAGACACTTCCAGAAAATTTACTATCAAACCTAAAAATCCTTCTTTGCCTGGTGTGAACACAGGCATTTCAGTCCAAGATTTCTCTGTGTTTTTTGGCCTTCCTACAATTGCGACCTGGCCAGAATTTGTCCTTAAAGCAGAAAAGTGCTGCTATTCCTCCTCCTCCACCCCTGCCTCTTATAATTTGGATTTTTTTTTTAATGGGAAGGAGGGTTCATTTTTTGACAGATAAATTCTCCACCTTGCTCAATTCTTGCCTAGGCTTGAAGGCAAATTCCATATCTTGAAATACAGTAAAGGACATAGGTCAAACTTCATGGTGTTCCTGCATTACTCTTCATTGCTTTCTAAAAAACTGAGGTCTCATGGAGTGAAGTAGGGTTATAGGGATATGCCCAGGGGTGAATGTCCAATCTCTATGCTCTCCACTGCACCTGGTAGCCAGTGAGGTGAGGGCACTATAGAGAAAGACATTGCCAAATGAAGGCTAAAAGAGATCTAGGACTCTTTACCAGCGGAGTCTAGTCCAGCTTTGGAAGTCACCACACTGACGTTGATCTAGAAGAAGCTTTGTGATATCATTAAGTCATCAAGCATAGTTTCTGCATATGTGTTGGGCAGCCTCAGATAGAAACAATTTCAACCTAACACCTTTACTGACTGAATATTCAGATTCAGGGTGAAATAGGGGCCATGTAGAAGTTAGAAGCCCATAGCAGTCAGAGTGGCATCGTACAAATGAAAACATTTGACATCATTAGGGGCATTAAGAAATTTGCCTTGTTGCCTCCAGTTGTTTGCTCAGTTCCAGTGTCTGTGGAGCAATCTTTTACATCACATTTTAAAGCCAGTTCATTTATATGTCCAGCTCAAACCTACGCTCTCCCAAAGTGTTCATAAAACACAGAGTTTTTACATCTTCAGTAAAGGAGGATACAATATCTGCAGTTCGAATAGGTGATCGAATATGTGGTACATGACATTTATAACAATTGTATCCTGTGTTTTTTCTGGATTTTTGGTTGATATTCTGTCTCTATCATTTAAAATACATCTATGATAAAAATTCCAGACCCTTCACTTCTTTGTAAGCGGGCAAACGTACAAAATCTACAGGGGATCAAATAATTAATTTTCCCCACTGTATATGTATTTTTTTTGGATATTATTTTTATGGAAAAGAAATAATAAACTATTGATTTGACAAGATTGGGTTTGTGTATGTTTAATTTTCCATTTGTTTGTATTAATAATAGTGGTTGGAAAGGAGTAGGGACGATGGTACAATGAGGGTATATACCTTTGGCAAAGATTGAGCTGCAACTTTGCAAAGTTCATTTTGCAAGTGTCCGGTACTGAAAGATATGGAATTTACAGGCAGATCAAAATTCCCCTTTTCCTTCTTAAAAAGAAAAAAAACAAAAAAAAAAAAAACTTTTCCTGGCACTCTAAACATAAATGTGCATTTAAACCTTGTAGTGCTGGGGATGGGGAAGCCCGACTGCATGGGAGGACTTTTGTTTTTCCTAGAATTTATCTTTAAAGGTGGAACTCCACTTTTTTTCTTACCATACATTACGGGTACAGCTTTGTATATCATATTTAATATTTTTTCAATTATACCTGTGCAAACAAGCAATGGCTGCAAATGTGAAGCAGTTAGGCTAGGCATTCTGCAATGGTGTTCTGCCTTCAGCTGACTATCATATACACAGTCACAACATTCTAATATATGTCTACAGTTTCTACAAGGCAATAGGCAAATCTGTCCACTTATTACTGGGTACAACACATACCCTGAGAAAGCCTGTACAGGCATAACAGAACAACCTATGCAAAGTGAACATCAGCCAAAGAGTGTACCTTAATCCTAAACCAAAAATGTGATATTTTGCAGGTTACTAATGTATAGTGTGATAATTGCATTTGTTTTCTTTTTATTCCAAGCTTCTCTTGCTTTATTTTCACCTGGCATTGCTGCAAAATAACACACTTCCTGTCCCTGGTTGCTATGTCACGCTATTACTATAGCTATGAAAAGAGTCACGGCTGTCCATATCTTTATCTCCATTACATGGAGGGCAGGGCAATTGGCACCTTACAAAAGACAGCTAGGAAGGAAGGTATTCTTCGGTAGAGCTAACAGGAAGTGACAAGTACACTGCATTTCTGGCAAGATCAAGAGGTATTTTTTGAAAATGTTCTTAGCTTGGAAAAAAAAAAAAAGAAACCAAATGCAGCCACCACATCTAAGGACTATTTGCTGCAAAATTTAGCATTTTTCTTTTTAGGTTTAGTTATCCTTTAAAATCTGGATAGAGAAGGGAAAAGTTACTTCTTCCCACTCAACTGAAAAATACACCCCCTCAAAAATATTGCCGTTTTTATCTACATTGGAGACAATTCAGAAACCAAGGTAAATCTTCCCAGTGAAGACACAGACCGTATACACACCTGACAGTTTCTGACCTTTTTACAATTTACCCCAAAAAATAAGGTTTTGTCTAGAATTGGGTGTTAATATATACAAATTTTCAAGATTGATTTGAAGCTTTCTGGCATTAGGATATAAAAAAATCACAATAAGATGAAAACATGTCAGTGCATGTTACAATCTATTAATAATACATTGCAGGTATATCCCATTGTTTTACAAAGCTGCCCACAGCTATGTCTGCCTCTGTATATGTCTATTAGTGTTTGAGTTTAGAGTTTCAATATTTTTCTTACTTTAGTCTGTTGCAGGGCAGGTTAAACCAACATAAAACTTGGTTTATATAACTGAACAGTTTGTAACATTTACAGATGCAGATGTTGTAACTTCAAAAGCGTTTGTAAACACACTGACCACTTGAAGACACCATAGTCATCCTCTGCTCAGGTTGGCCATAAATGACCTGATCTTCTCAAACGATGCACCTGATTTAAATTGTTACTAAACCCGCAACAGTAAAATCAGTGTGTATACGAAGTAAAGCATGCTTGTTATACTCACTGTGGAACCTAAGGGTTTAATGTCTTCTCTGATCCTTCCCTTCTACTGTCCCCCATCCATCTGCTGATAGAAAAGAGCCTTGGGGGCAAGCTGCACATGCTCAGTTTGGTGTGTATTGCTAGAGAGTTTTTTTTTCTTGGGAGAGTGCATGTGATCAGAACAGGGACAATCAGTGCTGTCCAGACAGGTGATCATGGGTTCTGCAGCCTTACTGGACAATCAGGGCAGAATGAAAACTCCTCCCACAAGCTTTAACCAGTGCTCTGAAGGACACTGACAGAAGTCACAAAACTGCTCTAACTGCTAATGAGAAAAGGTATTTAGCAGTTTTATTTACTAAAATAATTGCATTTCCAAGTTCTGCTTATTGTGTACTGTGGGAGACCAGATATAGTGAATGCAGGATCCTGGGTTTAGTGACACTTTAAGTACTGAATGAGGATCAGGCCATGTGGGGCTTCCCCAGGTGACAGTGCAAAGCTTGGTGGACAATCTAGGTAAGCAGGTGACAATGGTGTTCCTTCAGAAGGAGAAAAGGAAAGGTATTACCATACATTAGCTATATGTTCACATCAACCAAGCCGCACAGAACATGCCACTAAGCAGATCTATGAGAGGCTTAGTGATGGGCACACAAGTGCCTACTATTCTTGATATAACACGTTCCCCACGTTTCCTATTTCTAATTTTGCCTAAATGGAGAATAAAACCAACAGCTGCACCTGACTTTGCAGAAAATATAAATATAGTACCAAATATCTAAAGATTTATACAGATTTGGTGATAAACCTGTGATTGCAATGCAGTAGTACAGTGTAAGATATACATGTGCGCAATAGCTAGCCTGTGATACTTATGATAGACTGTTCAATATAGTCAGTTGTCCTGTTATTCCTTTTATTCCAAACATCCTTTGATTGAAAATTTGAAAGAGCAGGGCAAAACATCGTTGGCCAAACAGCGGCAGCATCCAATCAGATGCAGCCATATTTTGGTTTGTCCTAGCTGCCAGTTTATAACATTTCATTTCATTTAGTACTTTTGTAGCCACCTTCTAGCTAAAAGCACAATCTCCTATTAATATAAAATTTCCTAGTTACAATATGTCAAGATGAATATAAGGCGTGACCTCAAAATGTACCTTGAAGTAGAAGACTTTGGTACATATTACAGTCTTGCAGAATTTGTTTTAAGTTTGCAAATTAAAATTAGTAACAGCTATTTTCATTACTAGTAAGTAAATTCTATTTAACTTGGCAATTTATAAAAGAGATTAAAGCTATTGTAAGACACTATGATTTTACTTACCCAACATGAGCACAGTCTCGATACGGCAACACTGAAAATATGCTACAGAAAGATCTTCTTCCACTTATGAGGACTATTCTGTAAATGACATCAAACAATGAATTCAATTGAAATTACAGTTGTGAAAGTTTGCTGTGCATCTCTACTGACCATACCCCACTGGACTAATTGCAAGATATTTAAGCCGGCCATACATGGATCGAAATTCAGCTGCTTCAGCAGGGACCGGCCAATTTTTGATCCATGCATGGGCAGGGTGGTTGTACAGAAGTTGATATACCAAATCGATTTCTTTGGAACCGCCCTGTTTGAAAATTTCCACTCAATCAGTTATAGCCAGCACTGGTGATCAATGTATTCTGATAGCCAGGAAGTTTCCTTGCTGTCAAAATACGGAGCCACAGCGGGAGAATCCCCCCTCCACATTGAATGCATGGATGGAATTTTTTTTTTTTTTTCCATTCAACCCTCTGGGTGAACGAAAAATAAAATCATTTATGAGCTGCCTTAGTAGTGTTTGCCATAAAATTTGACAACTGACAAAGTGCTATTTAAAGAAAATGGAATGCCTTGCAGTTAAAGGATCAAAGCACTCAAAAGTGATGCTTCAGTTAGGCAGGGAACACACAGTGAGTTTTTTTTCCTTCAGGGAATACACAGTGAGGTTTTTTTTCTTCAAACGGGGTTGAAAAAAAAAAAACTCACAGATTTCTGCATCCAGACAAGCGATGTGGATGCAGGAATCTCCCCTGCTGCACTATTGTATTCTGACAGCAGGGACTGTCCCCTCCTTTCCCCACCAGAACATGGTTTTACAGTAGGACCGTTCAACAGGAGTTGATGTTAGACAAGCTTCTGTTGAATAAAGAGGGATACACACACATCGAAATTTGGCCATTTTCTGCTGAACAGGCCAAATTTTGATATGTGTATACCCTGCGTTAGAGTCTGGTGGGCTAAATCACTTGTTAGCTTGTAAAACCTTGAGTGCTGATTTGCATACAATACAAGCCAAGCGTTTTTGCAGAATTGCATTTAAAACAAGCACGCCACTTCCTTCAAACAGTGAATGTACATGCCAATGATTCAATAAAAAGTCAATATTTTTGCAGTTGGGATGTAATCACAAGCTCCAATCTGATAAACACAATAATATTTTGTAAAGCGCTGTGTAAACTGTTGGCGCTATATAAATCCTATATAATAATAATAAGAATATTTAAAATCTTTATTTTTATATAGAGAGCAAAATTTGCCTTATGGTTTTATTTCTGCTGTCAGGCAAGGCTTGATTACTGCGACATTTTGTAATTTTCATAAACTAAGGAAGTCCATACAATAGTAGACAAAAAAGTATCAGCAGGTGAAAAAATAAATACAATTAAATGAATTTGTAGTTTGTCTTGACAAACAGAGGAAGTGCTTGTTTGTAGTGTTACCTGCCACTCCTTGTGTCGTGCTGCCTCATGCTCTTAATAAAATGGACCTTCTTGAAGTTCTTTGGTCTGGGTGAACCGGACAGAGTCCGACATCTGAAAAATAAGGCAATTAAAGCCCGAAGTGAGACCTTTCTTGGCATGTCTGCACAAAGACAGGAAGGAAAGATCAGACAAATGGCTGCAGTCTACCCACTTCTCAGACAGCAGAAGTGCACTGAACAAATTACACAAGACAACAATTAGGAGGTCTTTCCCCTACATTGTAATAGTTTCTCATGGAAAAGTCTTTACCTCTCATCCAATGCACATGTTAAAAGACAAATTCATTTAAAATAAAGTGCAAGGACATCAGTGCAGACCTTCCAAACTGCACCTAATTAAATGAGCAGCCAATGAAAAACATCACAGATGAACCTTCCTGAGCACAAAGGCATGAATTTATGAGAAATGGAGTAAAGAATGCACTAAGCACTGCTTTTCCTTTATTCAGTCAACACTTATGATATGAAAACTCAAACCTGACTGGATGCTACGAGTAAGAGCTCTAGTTTTAGTCAAAGTTTCTGGAGCCACATGTCATTTTTACATTTGATTTGTTCTCCTGGTTTTCCTAGTATCATTGTTTCCAGACCAGTAGGCCAAATTTATGGAAATGTATGATCTGAAAGCTAGTTGTGCAAATCTGACCAACAGTGAGTGCTCTTTAGACTTTCAGGTGAAAGCACATCTTGCTTAATTAAAAGCGTATTTTTCCATGATTTTATTGAAAAAAACTTGAAATTATGTCATGTTGATGACCAAGGACTGAAGTTGAGAATCAATGATCCAAATTATAATTTAGTGCACCAATTAAAATGAAGCTATTTTATACACTGGCCAATATTCTACTTAGAGCATTTCTTTAACCACTTTGCAACCGCGCTATAGCCGAATGATGGCTACAGTGCGGTTGTCCAGTCATGGGAGGGAGTCATACAACGTCCTCCCAGAACACGCCCTCCCGGCGATCTCAGTGATTGCTATGTCCTATGGACACAGCTGATCACATGATGTGGTAAAAGGCCAATCACAGCAGCCTTTTGCCACGTTATCAGCTGTGTCCAAAGACACAGCAGATCACCAGTAACTGCAGTTGCCGGTTATCAGCTGCACTTTCCTCACGCTGTCACGGCGTTAGGAAAGTACTGCCGATAACCGGCAACTGTCAGAGGACGGATCGGCACCAATCATCAGGGAACTGATGATCAGTGCCCAGCAGTGCCACCCACCAGTGCCCAGCAGTGCCACCCAGCAGTGCCCAGCAGTGCCACCCAGCAGTGCCCAGCAGTGCCACCCAGCAGTACCACCCATAAGTGCTGCCCATCAGTGCCCATCATTGTTGCACATCAGTGCCAGCTTATCAGTGCAGCCTCATCAATGCATATCAGTGAAGAAGAAATATTACCTGTTTGCAAAACGTTTTTGCTTTTTTTTGCTTATAGCACAGAAAATAACACCCAGCAATGATTAAATACCACCAAAAGAAAGCTCTATTTGTGTGAAACAAATGATAAAAATTTCATATGGGTACAGTGTTGCATGACTGCGCAATTGTCATTCAAAGTGTGACAGCGCTGAAAGCTGAAAATTGGCCTGGGCAGGAAGGGGGTATATGTGCCCAGTAGGCAAGTGGTTAAATTGCATAGTTGGGAACAATTAGAACTTGTGCCAGGGTTGGCAGTATCCACTTCAGAGAGATTTCCCCTTACGTCCTGTTCTATAGACATGATTTGAAGTGAAGTGCAAAATTCCTAAAAAATGAGGGGAAATAACACTTTTGAAACATGTTACCGTACACTTTCACGAAAGCAAGCCAATCAATTAATCAGGAGCTTACAACATGACTATGAAGTAAAGCAACATTATGTATTCCCACACTGGTGGCAAGCCTTTCTGTCCTCTGAAAGGATTACAGTTGACAACCAGTTTACAGGCATTAACAACCAGCCGCCCAGCCACTGTATAAAAACGGTGGCAGGGCGGCACGGCTGGGCAAAAGCACGTTTTAAAACGTGCTGTTTCAAAACAGGTAGGGGGCGCGCGCGAGGTGCGCCGCCGCCCTACCTTTACCGCCGATCTCAGCCACAAGTGTCAGTCGCTGGGTAACAGCCGGTTATTATCAGCTGTGTCTCGGTGATTAGCGGCAATCAGTGACAGAGAGCAGGGCTACAGTAGCTCTGCTTTCTGTCAGTTCCCTGACAGTTCCTGACAAGCTGACCAGGAGAAAAGAGTTTCTCTGTCCCGATCAGCATGTCTCCCTGCAGTACACACCCCCACCCCCTAGTAAAACACTCCCCTCACACAGTTAACCCTTTCACTGCAAAAAAAAGTTAATCCCTTCCTCCCCAGTGCCATTAGTACAGTGTCAGTGTTTTTTTTTTTTTTTGCACTGATCACTGTATTGGTGTCACTGGGGATGTCAGTGACCCTAAGTCAGTTCCCTCCCAGTGTCAGAATGTCCGCCGCAGTCCCGCAGTCCTGCCATAAGTCGCTGATCGCCGCCATTATTAGTATAAAAAAAATTAAAAATCCAAGTATCTCTCCCGCCATTTGTAAACGCTATAACTTTCACGTAAACCAATTAATTTACACGGATTGGGTTTTGTTTTAGCAAAGACATGTCGCAGAATGCATTTTGGCGGAAATTTATGATGAAATTTGATTTTTAAATTTTTTTTTACTGGACATGTTTTATAGCAAAAAGTACAAAATATTGTTTTTTCTCAAAATTGTCAGCCTTTTTTTTTTATAGCGCAAAAAATATAAAAACCGCACAGGCGATCAAATACCACCGAAATAAAGCTCTATTTGTGTGAAAAAAAGGACATAAATTTCATTTATGTACCGTATTGCATGACCGCACAATTGTCCGTTAAACTAGCGCAGCGCTATATAGCAAGAAAATGGCGTAAATTGCAGTATCTATACCATAGTTTGTAGACGCTATAACGTTCCCAAAAAGCAATCAATATACACTTATTGGGATTTTTTCTTACCAAAAACATGTAGCAGAATACATTTTGGCCTAAATTTATAACTAATTTTGAGTTTACTATATACTTTTTATAGCTGAAAGTAAAAAATATCATTTTTCTTCAAAATTTTTAGTCTTTTTTTGTTTATTGCGTGAAAAATAAAAAGCGCACAGGTGATCAAATACCACCGAAAGAAAGCTCTATTTGTGTGAAAAAAGGACATAAAATTTGTTTGGGTGCAGCGTTGCATGACCGCGCAATTATCAGTTGAATTAGTGCAGCGCCGAGTAGCAAAAATAGGCCTGGTCATTAAGGGGGGTAAATCCTCAGGAGGGCAAGTGGTTAATGAGGCGATACTGCCACCCCCTGCATCCCTGTTTGATCAAGCTCAAGGGAGATTTTACATTGACCTACCATGTCACAGCAATAGCCATGTTTGGTACAGTTCTGTGGTGCATTCCCGTTGTCTTCAGTTGTTAACCTAGTCTCTTAAATAAGCTGGATAGGCAAGATTGAAACTCTTGATAGACAAAAGCTATTTCTGCATGTGCCACCCACCTGTGCCCAACCACATGTGCCCACCGGCACATGCTGCCAGTCAGTGCCCAGTGGTTGTGCCAGTCAATGCCTATCAGTGCCGCCAGTCAGTGCCACCTATCAGTGCCGCCTATCCGTGACACCTCATTAGTGCTGCTTATCAGTTCCCATCAGTGCCGCCTATTAGTGCCCATCAGTGCTGCCTCATCAATGCACATCAGTGAAGGAGAAAAATTACCTGTTTGAAAAATTTTATAATAGAAAAAAGAAACTTTTTTTCAAATTTTTTGCAATTTTTTTGTTTATAGCGCAAAAAGTAAAGTGATTAAATACCACCAAAAGAAAGCTCTATTTGTGAGAAAAAAAAGATAAAAATTTCATATGGGTACAATCTTGCATGATCGCACAATTGTCATTCACAGTGTGACAGTGCTGAAGTTGAAAATTGGCCTGGTAAAGAAGGGGGTATAAGTGCCCGGTAGGCAAGTGGTTAAAAGTACCAAAAATACCAAGAATACTTGAAGTAAATAAAGTTTAATTTTACCATTGCTTTCGCAAAAGGAAGCAAACAAGCCCATACCCATAAACAAAATACCAATACCTGAGACTTTCACTTCAATCATTTTCTTAAGTTAAATTTAATACAAATCCAATAAACACCATACAAAATACAACTCACAAGTAACTTAAAGGCCATCCCTAGGATGACTGCCACTGGAGTCACCAAGAACACAGCATGTTCATTCAACCTACCAGCAACCACACAAAACCAAAAGTTATTTTTAAATGCTAATACAATAGATTTTTTTTAAATTACCTCCGCAAGGGAGCATTTTCTTCAATGTCTTCAAGGGTTTCTAGTGAAGACCGCTGAGAGATCAGACGTCTCCTGTATGGATAAAAAAACAAAACCCCTCATTATTAAAACGCAGTTAACAGGGTAAAACCAAAACCGTACAGGTGACATTTGCACATATCCTGGAGATATCCATTATGCAAACACTAGTTCCAGCAAAGACTTCTGTATTGGGAACCCCACTAAAGCAGCATCAATTAATTAAAAAAAAAAAATCATGACCATGAAAACAAGCAACAAAATTGGGTACATACTGTAGGTTAGTTCAGATCAGGGCAGTGAAACAGATGTTATAGGACTGTGTTTTAGGAATTTTAGGATCTACAAACTAGTAAAAAAAACAACTCATATTACATACACAGTATAGTTAAATCATATTTTTGAAAAAGAAAATATTACAGCTATAAAAAACACAAAATGCTGTTATGGTTATCTGGATGTAGATGTGCTTTCGGGAATGTTGCTGCAATTTCTAAGGCAGGCAAATCCACAGACATGAGAAAATACATTATTTTTTTTTTTTAGTGGAGCCTGTTTCCATTAGAGTGCTACATTGTCACATGCTGGACACACGTTACAATTTGGTGGGCAGACCTGATTTTTATCACTCAACTGAGGGAAAAAGGGGGGGGGGGTGTTTAAAAAGCAATGCAGTACATTAAAAACACATTTCTAATGCAATACACATTATGGCATATTGCACAAAGTTTTCTGTCACCTGACCATCACACCTATATGAGTTTGTTAAACATGCCATTCCCAAACCATGGGCATTAATTTCAAGTCAACACCCCCCCCCCCTTTTTCCCCCTCTGCCCTGGTTGCAGCTTTAAATTGCTAAAAACAGCGCTAAAAAATGATAAGTACCAATAATAATAAATGGTACAAAGTAAGCGCTAGTGCAGCGCCTATAAAATGGTATCGTGATGAATCGTCTCTTAATGACGTAACAGAAAAATATATATAAAGTCAATACAGTTGCAAGAAAAAGTATGTGAACCCCTTGGGATTACGGAGTGGAGTTTTGCATGAATTGGGCATAAAATGTGCTCTGAACGTCATCGAAGTCACAACAATAGAACACAGTCTGCTGAACATAATACTACACAAACATTAGATGTTGCCATGGTTTAATTGCACATAACATGTAAACATTCACAGTGCAGGGAGGAAAAAGTATGTGAGGCCCTAGCTTAATGACTTCTCCCAGAGCTAATTGGAGCCAGGAGTGAACCAACCTTGACTCCAATCAGTGTGATGATTTTGGATGTGTTGCTGACAGCTGTCCTGCCCTTAAAAAACACACACCTGTTTTGGGTTTACTGGTTTCAAGAAGCACTGTCTGATGTGAACCATGCCTCGCAGAAAAGAGCTCTCAGAAGACCTACGATCAAGAATTGTTGACTTGCATGAAGCTGGAAAGGGTTACAAAAGTATCTCCAAAAGCCTTGATGTTCGTTTGTCCATGGTAAGACAGACTGTCTACAAATGGAGAAAGTTTAGCACTGTTGCTACTCTCCCTAGGCGTGGTCGTCCTGTAAAAATCACTGCAGGAGCACAGCGCAGAATGCTGCATGAGGTAAAGAAGAATCCCAGAGTGTCAGCTAAAGACCTACAGAAATCTCTGGCACATGCTAACATTTTTGTTGACACATCTACAATAAGGAAAACATTAAACAAGAATGGAGTACATGGGAGGACACCAGGGAGGAAGCCATTACTGTCCCAAAAGAATATTGCAGCATGTTTGAAGTTTGCAAAAGAGCACCTGGATGTTCCACAGCACTACTGGCAAATATACTGTGGACAGATGAAACCAAGATTGAGTTGTTTGGGAAGAACACACAACACTATGTGTGGAGAAAAAAAAGGCACAGCACACCAACATCAAAACCTCATCCCCACTGTAAAACATGGCAGAGGGAGCATCATGGTGTGGGGCTGCTTTGCTGCCTCAGGGCCTGGACGGATTGTTGTCATTGATGGGAAAATGAATTCCAGAGTTTATCAAGACATTTTGCAGGAAAATGTACGACCATCTGTCCGCCAACTGAAGCTCCGCAGAGGATGGGTGATGCAACAGGACAATGACCCAAAGCATACAAGTAATTCAACAAAACAATGGCTGCAACAGGACAAAATACGCCTTCTGGAGTGGCCCAGTCAGAGTCCTGACCTCAACCCGATGGAGATGCTGTGGCATGACCTTGAGAGCGATTCACACCAAACATCCCAAGAATATTGCTACACTGAAACAGTTTTGTGAAGAGCAGTGGTCCAAAATTACTCCAGATCCTTGTGCAGGTCTGATCTGCAACTACAGGAAACGTTTGGTTGAGGTTATTGCTGCCAAAAGGAGGGTCAACCAGTTATTAAGTCCAAAGGTTCACATACTTTTTCCTCCCTGCACTGTGAATGTTTACATGTTATGTGCAATTAAACCATGGCAACATCTAATGTTTGTGTAGTATTATGTTCAGCAGACTGTGTTCTTCTATTGTTGTGACTTAGATGACGTTCAGAGCACATTTTATGCCCAATTCATGCAAAACTCCACGTAATCCCAAGGGGTTCAAATACTTTTTCTTGCAACTGTATATAAAGTGACTGTAATGCATCAGAAGAATGAGAAATGCAAATCAAGTCCAGATAAATTGGTGATCCATGCTGGTGATCTCTATGGTGAGGGCCAGTAATATGAATGCACTCACCAGAAGCTCAAAAGATATGCGTATGTGTATATACAACTCTCCACCAGTGGTCATCAAGGTCTGGGCAGGGGCTGTGGGGTCATCAGGCACACAGGGTAACACTACTCCCTCACAGGACACACTCTGCTCCCAGGGACAGCTCCACGTTATCATCAGACCACCAGATCAGAAGTATCCCAAGGACAGCTCCACATTATCATCAGACCACCAGATCAGAAGTATCCCAAGGACAGCTCCACATTATCATCAGACCACCAGATCAGAAGTATCCCAAGGACAGCTCCACATTATCATCAGACCACCAGATCAGAAGTATCCCAAGGACAGCTCCACATTATCATCAGACCACCAGATCAGAAGTATCCCAGGGACAGCTCCACATTATCATCAGACCACCAGATCAGAAGCATCAGAAGTTGGGGGATATATCTCCACCTTAGGGGCGCGCATATCACAAGCCAGAGACAGATAGGTACTGATAGTGTAGTATTTTTATTAAGACTCCAGCAAAATATGTAATAGAAAAGCACGCACATGTATCTGGGATCAAGTAAAATGGCCGCCGGCCTTCCTTGCGGCGTGACGTCACTCTGGTAGGCTCCTCCTGACGCATTTCATGCACCAGCACGTTATCAAAGTTCCCTTGAACAGCACGGAGCATGGATCACCAATTTATCTGGACTTGGTTTGCATTTCTCTTTCTTATGATGCACTACAGTCACTTTATATATTGACTTTATATATATTTTTCTGATACGTCATTAAGAGACGATTCATCATGATACCACTTTATAAGCGCTGCATTAGCGCTCACTTTGTACCATCTATTATTGTTGTTACTTATTTTTTAGCGCTGCATTTATACTTTATTGCATTAGTTGGAGGTCTAGAGGTTTACCTTTCATGCCAGCTGCTGTTCTTATTTTGCACTCGCATAGTTTCCTCATTTTAGCATTAAATTGGTTGTAAACCTTTAGACATGAATTATAAAGCATATCCCTCTATAGTGTGTACTTATCTCAATCTAGAGCACTAAGTGTCATTTCTGTCTGATGCTTTGTTCCTGTGCTATAAGCATGAGTCACTTCTGATGAGTTTTCCTGACACCAAAGGAAAAATGGTGACAAGGAAGGGCACAGCATGTGATTGACAGCCTCAGTTCTGTTCTTCTGCGCTGTGTGAAGGGGGTGTGTCTCTTTCCTCCAATTAGCTCTCAGAACTCTCCTCAGGGATGTAACTTCGACTGCCCACCCCCTGCTTTCAGAGCAGAGAGATCCTTTGTAAATTCTGCACTTAACTGTATGTAGGAGAAAGGTAGCTGCGCATAAACAGGTACAACGTATGTAAGAGGATTTGTTTCACCTTTGTGTATCACCGGAGGCTGCTCACTTCACTGGGTATACAGTATGTAAGGGTTTACAACCACTTTAACAGCCTTCACCCTTCCACCTGATATTGGATAGTGTCTATGGGAATTCATGATCATTCAGCCAAAAGAGCATTTGATAAAGAGACCAGTCGACCTCACCACACCCCCGTCTTTATGGAGCTGGCTTTGTACACAAGGGCACAGTCATACTGGAACAAAATAGAGCCTTCCCTAAGCTGTCATACCAAGCTAGAAAGTGCACATTGTCTAAAACCTCTATATGCCATAGCATTAACAGTACCCTTCCCTGGAAACGCCTACACTTAATCATTTGAAGATTCTCTACATATTT
Source organism: Staurois parvus (assembly GCF_062004578.1). NCBI lineage: Eukaryota > Metazoa > Chordata > Amphibia > Anura > Ranidae > Staurois > Staurois parvus. Next base: position 8,665,109 of record NW_028317811.1, on the reverse strand, counting down.
TCAATACATGCGTAAGACATATATTATATGTTCAAGAGTGAATGAGCTCTTAGAAAAGAGCACAAGATTCTGCTTTCACTCTGAACAACACTTCTTACTTACAAAAGTCTTATTATCACTTGTTTATTGAGCCACAATGCCCAACTATCACGAGTGAGGCTAAAATCAGCTGCATTGCAAGCAGAAAAGCCTACCTAAAACTTCCTGCAGATGTTAGATGCTGGCAGAACATGCAAATGCCACCTGCCCGCTGAATTATCAAATTTGGAAAACTTACACGTCTGTGGTATGAAGGAGGGAAGATACAGAATTGTGTGTGCTAGCCTAGCTAAGTGGGGAAACAATAGTGACCGGCGCTGTCTTCCACAGTTCAGGTCCTCTTTAAAGTTGAATTCCAGGCTCTAACTAAGCCTAAAACTGCTCTTACCCGCCCTCTCTCTCCCATTCCAACTACACTGTATAAGGAACAGGCTTATACTTACCTATCGTCAGGGTGCTTCGGTCCAGTTGTGTGATCTCCTGGCCAGCTTCAGAGCAGAGAGTGCCGACAATAGATGGAATGCCTGGCCGGTGACCTCACTCATAGGCATACTATGGGGCTTCCATTGTCTGCTGTCCCTCTTCTTCCATGCTCTGTGCAAGGGTATTGCACAGAGCAGCCCTGAACCTCCTCTTCTGGGGTCCCCCACCCGGCACTCTTGGCTTCTCCTCTTCTCCATGCTCCACCATAGAAAGCTGCTGCCTATGGTGGCACATGTGCAGGCTTGCTCCAGAGCTGGGCTTTGTGCATCCATTGCCCCTCTCCCCCACTCTCTGGTTTTGACTGACAGCAGCAGGTGCTAATGGCTCCCATTGCCCTCAGCCAAGCCTGTGAGAGGGGGGAGAGGGAAGAGAAGACCTGCAGACCAACACACTGCTGGATCGATACAGGTAAGTATTTAGGTGGTGGTGGGGTTTTGGGGGCAGCTACTGAAAGGTTATTTACCTTAATGCATTAAGGTAAAACAAACTATTTGACTTTAGATCCACTTTTAGTCTTGACTTGAACAAATTCTAGCCCAAGTTTTTAAACTGTGCACTGTGTTGCACAGCATGAATGTATGTGAACTAGCCAAACAGAAATGAATCTGATTTTTACTTGCAGTATGCCTTCATACAAATCATGTGTTTTACAGCATGAAAGTGAGTGAAGACCTTATTAACTGGGCTACACAGCTATCTCAGTCTTGCTAATTGTAAGTAATCATACGTTTTGAAACGAAGAACAGGAGCTGTAATGTGAATCACAGAGGGATGTGTAATATTGTTGCGCCATTGCATGATCTTCTATGATTATCATGCCCAATGCTGAACCTCACAAATTGTAATGGCTGTGTAATAGTGCAGTATTCGTCACAGCATAGCAGCACAATAAAGAAATTACTTTTTTACAAAGACCTATCAGCCTGCCTTTTTTTTAGCAGCATTACAAATATGACATTTTTGAAAGCCTGCTATTATGTAGGAGTAACTACTGATTATATTTTCCTCTGCAGAATGATAAAGTGAAGAAAAACTTGTTTGTGCTGCACTTGTGAAGTGAAGCAAGAGACATGTGCAAAGCTGATACATTGCCAACTCTTCTAGTCCCGGTCTGTATTCTGTCCTCTCTTGTATTGTTCTGTCAACAAATGCTTTCAGAGCCCCTGTGTACACTGGAAACAATCAATTGACTGACAATGATTGGCTTTAGTACTGAGGCTGCCACTGTTTGTTTTTATTCAAGAGATGCTTGCAACCTTTTCACAGGAAAGCTCAAGCTCATCTTAAATAAGATTAAAAAGAAAAGAAAACAGCTGGAAAGGGAAACAGAGGTTTTATGAAAAAGGTAGGTGAAAAGGCACATCTGTGAACAGACTGATGCAATATCAACAATATGTAATAACATTACAGCACCCACTTTGTGCACAATGGCTCTTCAGAAAGGAATGCATTTACCACACATCTATACAGTGCAGAATTCACAGTTAGGGCTGCCCATAGACTGTCAACGTTTTGGCCGATTCAGCAAGAGCCATGGACGGCCCTGTCTATACCACCTGGTTTAACAAAAGTTTAGTACCACTTGCCATCCGTCAACAGTAGCTATACTGTGACCGGGCGGCATCTGCAGGCTCAGCAACATAAACACTAAGAGCCCACCTCCAGGTCTGAGGCACGCACGTTTCCCGCTGCTAACCTGCTCTGTAGTTGGACACAGTGCAATTTTGTCAGCAGGTCCCAGCCAATGATTTATAAACCTGCTGATTGGCTGTGTCCAATCACAGCACACAGGCCTCTGTTTACAAACAACACAGGGCTCTGTACACAGAGAAGCGATCTGGCTGTTTCTTCTCCCTGCAAGGCAGGAAGGAAAAAAAAAAAACTTGCCAAATCTCTTAGTACAAGCGGCACACATAACCCACATTACACTTGTTAGGCACACAGTTAACCCTTTAATTGATCCTTTGTGTTAACTCCTCCCCATCTAGTGTCATTAGTACAGTGAGTGTACAATATTAGCACCGATCACCACACTAGTGTTGCAGTCCCACTATAAGTCGCTGAACACTGCCATTACCAGTATAACCTCATAGCTGCATAAATTCCAGTATATATACACTATTGTTTGTAGTGTGTATACCCTATCGTTTGTAGGCGCTATAACTTTTGTACAAACCAATATACACTTACTAGGATTTTTTTCTACCAAAGATGTGGCAGAAAAAACATTTTGGCATAAATTTAAGAAGTAATTTAATTTTTTTTTATTGGATAGGTTTATAACAGAAAGGAAAAAATATTGTTTTGTTTTTCTACAATCAAAAGAAAAAAATTAATTTGGGTAGAGTGTTGCATGAACGAGCAATTGCCAGTCAGTCTAGCACAGTGCTGAATAGCACAAAAATGCCCAGGTCGTGAAGGTAAAACCTTTCCAGAGGACAAGTGGTCAAATCAACTTTTTAGGAAAAGAGCCAGGTGGAAAATTGTCAGCTGAACAGTAAGTGCATCCAATCAAATGTAGACACTGTTGGAGTATTCTGACAGCCACTTCTGCCAGCTGTCAAATTACATTAGCCAGTAATGGAGATTCCTTCATATCTTTTTAAAGTGATAAAAAAAAAAAAAAAAGCTAACAAAAAGGTTTATACTTACCTACTCTGTGCATTTACACTGCACCTCCTCTTCTCGGGTACTCCGCTGGTGCTCCTAGATCCTGATTTCTGGAGAATGCCCCAATAGGAAGCTTCTTTATATGGGGGTACTCATGTGGGCTTACTCCCGAGCCTCCCGACTGTCTATAGACACATACCACAGTACTTGCCCCGCCTCCACTCCATCACTGGATTTGATTGACAGCAGCGAGAGCAAATGGATCCTGCTGCCTCAGCAAAGCCTGAGAGACCAGGAAACGAGGGGAGAGACAAGCTGAAAACGAGCACAGCAGTGGATTGAATGAGGGCTTAAGTAAAGAGTGCCATGGTAGGTCATTGAAAACTACAAGCGAACAGCTGCTAAGGCTGTCAGAACTTGTAGTTCATTCATTCACAGAACTTTGTGAATGAAAGAGAACGTTGCGTGGGCGGAGCCTCGCACAGCTGTGCTCTATTCAAAAAGTAATAGCTTGTACTGCTGTCACAGGTGGGGGGGGGGGGGGGGGAAATCGGGCAGCGGCTGCAGCATTGTGAACATAAAAACGGGTGGAACATATGATATGTTCCCAAAGGTGAACGTATCCTTTAATTGTCAGCTGAACAGTGATGTACATCCAATCAGATGTAGACCCTGTTTGAGTATTCTGTCAGCCACCACTGCCAGCTGTCGAAGTACATTAGCCAGTAATGGAGATTCCTGCATTTGTGTATGGCTAGCCTAAAAAAACAGGTTTATTTCAACTGTTTTTATGAACAAACTTTTTTTTTGGATAGAGTATGCCATGGCTAAAACCCCTGTCAATTTGTTTACTGTATCTATCCCAGTGAGCAGATTACCATTCACTTCCTGTCTATGAGACACAATAGGAAGTCAGAGGAAATCCCTTCAATGTGAGGGGAAATCATTTTGACAGCAGTCACTGGAAAATGTGTCCAGATTTATCTTGTATTCTTATTGCAGTGATGATATATTCTCCCATCTACTTTTCCCTCCTGGCAGAAATCATTTTCAGGACAAGCACAGAGGATGACTGTACCCAACAAGGCACAGAAAGCAAAACATACGAGAGGGATTCCCTTCCATGCTGTACCTAAAACTAAATATCCTTTAAAAAATGTGCAACGAGCAAGGATATAATCAGAGCTATTAGTTGATGTAATAAAATGCTAAAGACTGATATTTGATAGATTTTCATTGATCCTAGTCAAAGATCTCTCCTTATAGTGATTGTTATTGGATTTTTTTTTTTTTTATTTAAAAAAATAATTTATAAACAACAGGTTTATACTTACCTACTCTGTGCAATTCCACTGTGCAATTCCACTGCACCTCTTCTTGGGTCCTTCGTCTATAGCCACATACCGCTAAGGCTGTCAGGACTTGTAGTTCATTCATTCACAGAACTCTGTGAATGAAAGACGCGGCCGTGGGAAAAGGGGGGGGGGGGAGGGTGAAATCGGGCGGCGGCCCCTAAAAATGGGTGGATCATGTAACGTTCCCAAAGGTGAACTTATCCTTTAATGCATAGAAGGCATTAAGGTAAGAAAAACAAAATAAATTGGGAGTTCAAAACCACTTTAACATGGCTTGCATTAAGGAAGCCCATTCGTTTTGAATGAGCTGTCCATGCACTGCAATGTGGACCTGCACCATTTTTTCCAACGCAGTGCACCACAACGCTCAGGTGATTCAAGGCTGTAGTACATTAAACCACAAATGCTGGGGTGAGCTGGTTAGATGTGTTGGGAGTGCCATTTATAGTGATTGGAATTGCACTGCATGGACCTTATTTTTGTGCACTTTGGAGAGGTGCAGTAAAATGCACATATTACCACGCGATATTGCAATGCATATATGTCAATACAGCATTAGGATTTAGGTCTACATTAACAAATGACTGGAATCATAAACAGAAACCTCAGTTTTGTGAAGTAAAAACATCCTCGTCCGATCATATATGCACACTGAAAAGTTTTAGTTTATTTCACATCCCTACTAAACATATCTGTAGATGCCATGTAAGGCAGTACCAATGCACTTGCTGAAACTAAAATCGGCAAAAGAGTATTTATTAATCTTTGTGTGGATGGACTCAGTTTATGAACATTGTGTTTTGTATAGAAACACCGTGCTGCTCAAAAGCAAGGAGATTGTTATAGGGAATAAGGATTATGGGGGATCTAGTGTTAAAACTTACTACTATTGCCAGGGCTGCAAAAGAAATGTAAACTTTTTTTTGAGTAGCTCTGACACAGGTTGCAGATTAAAATGCAAATGTTAATTTAATTAAAAACAAAACTGAATTTTCTGTAAAAGGAATGTGACAGAATCAAAAGAATTAGGGCACAATGCAAGCTCAAGGAGGGTAAAGATGGTCATAACAATACCCTTATGTAGGGGTTAAAAAAATTGCTGCCATTTGCGCAGAATTTTCAACAGAGGAATTAAATATTCAGTTGCACAATTACTACTTTGGAAATAGCCATGACTTTACCTATAATTTTGAACGCTTGTACCAAACATCTTGGTGTTTCAGACATGGCTGTTTAATCAGTTATGAGAACTCAAGATTTAGTTCATCTAAAAATAATATTTTAGTTCTGGTTAGGCGCCATCAGACTTTCCAATCATGAAATCTCAAGGCTTCCCACCTGTCACAGGCAGTACAAGGAGACTCCAGAATCTATAACAGAAAAGAAGCTTTCAGGCATGGGAGGAAAGCTTTGGTTTACCGTGTTCTTTAAAATTAGGTTTATTTGACAAAGTATACTTGTTCTTTCAACCTTACTATCAGTGTAACCGGATCTACACACCTATAAATTAATTTTGCCTGTTATGAAGGGAAGCAGAAATATAGATAGGATTAAAGTTAGGCAATCTTGGGAAATGGTCAATACAGAAGAATGAGAAGTCAGGGAAGACATCCAAGTTGTTTTCATCCTGATCAACAATGTTTTCCTAAAACAATAATGCCTTCCCTCCACACTTCCAGCCAGGATACTAATACTCTATTTATTATCAGAGTCTTTATCAGCAACTTCTGTTGACTTGGGTACACAGGACAGGAAACCAAGGCAGAAACCACGTATATTTTCTAAACAAAGTTTGGTTAGCATTGACAACATTTTGTGTTTGGGATAAACTTAGCCTTTCTCCAGATAAGGGTCTGTGATTTTGTTTTGCTGAGTTTAACAACCTCACCAATTTTGCAACATGCCTGTTTTATCTCAGCGGAGAAGAAAACAAAACACAGTTTCTGGCACTCTGCCTCCTCATTTGGGTAGTTTGCGGAAAGACGAGGTCAAACAGGGAAAGTAGAGTAGGAATGTTTTAAGTGATGACTACTTCTCAGTTATAATAAAAACAAAATACAGAGTTTCTTAATGTTAATGCAGTTTTTTTTAATAAAGTATAACTAAAGACCTTTTTTTTTCCATTTTGGATAGAGTGGAGAGGAATGAGAACACCTGTTAGGTATTCATTGCTGTCTGTGCCCCCATAAGAGAGATTCACCCTCACTTTGTCTTGTTTACTGTTATCACCAAGAGTGAAAGTGAAAGTATGGGTTGTCACCAGAACAGAAATCGATGAGTAATCTTCCAAAGTGGACAGTTACAGCCTATGGGAACTTAACGGAGTCACCACTTGCTGCAAAGAAAACTGCAGAGGGGAAGTTACAAGCCCACTGGCCAGAGGGCGAAGGAGACTGGTTTTCTTAAGCAGGTGTTAAGTGGATAGAGGCCTTTACATGCAAGCATGGGTTTCTGACTGCCTGAATACCTAATACTACAAAGAAGAACACATTATTTAAAGGCAGGACAGCACCTTTATACAATATCAATACAATTTCTTCCTGCAGTTCAGTTTTAAAGTGATATCATATAAACATGCAAATACAAAAGAATGTACACATTCAAATACAACACACACACACACACACTCTGACAATGGCGGTGTGAAGAAGCACAAGCTGATGCCAACATCATTTCCAAGTATGGGAAACAAACCAGCTCAAATGTGGTGCTCAAGTATCAGAAGACTCTCACTGTTACTGTTTCAAGTTAAATTCCAGTCCTTAAAATATCCACCATGCTTTGCTGCGCTCTTAAGACTGGGGTAGTCCAAACTCACGTAACACTGAAAGAACAAAAAAAAAAAAAACCCACACAAGAGGGCACACTAGCCTAGCACATTACCATTATACACCATTTATTGAAGTAAAAACAAATATTATACTGACAACCCAATGTATAAATATGCTCATCACAGAAATCTAGAAACAGAAAAGCAAGAACTGCTGCGTGTACTACTTGTCTTGGAAAGAAGCCACAGGGGTCTACAGAGGCCAACGTGTTTTGAGAAGGATCCTTAGAGCAGAGGACAGCCAAGTTGAGGAAGCTACAGGCAGAGAGTTACAAATGAGATGCACAACCACACTTGGATTACGTGGAAAAATGCAGCCACTGAAACGACATACGAGCATCCTGTAAAGCTTGAAGAAACAGAAAAGACAGAACCACTCTCGGGAAGAGCCATGTGGGTCTACAGAGCTTAAAACACATTTTGAGGGGGATCCCATCCTTAACAGAGCTTCTTGGGTCCACTCAAGATGGGGAATTCTCCGCACTGTGCCTTTGTATTCTGACAATAGGGAGACTTCCCTGTAAGAATACACTATAACCTGCTGATCGTGTGGAAATTCTTTAACAAGGTCACTGAACAGAAGTTGATAGGTGAATTGGATTGCTATCAACCACAATGCCCATACATGGATTGAAATTCAGCCTGTTTAGCAAAGACCAGTAGAATTATGATCCATGTATGACCAGCTTTAGGCTTTCAACACTTGAACTAACACACACAAGTAAGAAGACCAATCATATGGTAATGAACAACAAATAGGGTATTTACTGCCATCTTGGATTTTATCTCCTGAAAAGAAAAAACTATTCATGGAACTAGTTGTAAAGGTCAGCTAGATTGGTCAAAATGTTGCTGAAATTGTGTGACTTGACCATTGCCTATGACAGATCTATGTTCACTGTATGAGAAAACTGATGGCAAGGGAATGTTGGATGATATTAACGCTGACCACTTCTTCTGAAAATACTAGTTTCCTGGCTGTCATGCTGATCTAATCGCTAAAGTACGTTCTGTGTCACTGACTTCGCATCAATCCACACACATTAACATTCATTTGGATGGGAGCTCAATGCACAGTTTAGTAAGTGCTGATGGACCAGCACCATAACGCACACACCATGCATTGGAGTGAAATGTGTAAACACACAAGTCCTGTTTTTGTTCCATTGCCATAAAGCAATGCAGGTTATTTTGCAAAATAATCTTAATGTGTGCACAGTAACACGCTCCAATTGAACAGCACAAAGTGAAGGGGGTTTGATGATTTAGTTAAGTTTATCAGACAGGGTCAGGGATATGTGGGCACATACTATTTTTAAACTTCTCTTTTGGCACTGAAACCCCAGCACCAAGAACTACCACTGCTAGAATAAAAAAAAAAACAAAAAAAAAAAAAAACGATATAACAGACTGCAATATTACTCATGTACCCCAATTAATAACAGAAAACACGTGGAAGCCTTTTTTTCAATGTGCAGAAAATTAAAAAAAAAAAAAAATTTGAAAAACAGTGTGCAACATACAGTGTATCCTTTTCACAATAACTTTGATTTATATTTCAGACAATATACAAATAATGTCCATTTAACAAAAACATATCTTCCTGCAAAGTTTTCTGGGTTTAAAGGATAAGTTCACCTTTTCACAAAAAATAATAAAACGCACAGGAAATTTTTCTTTCTTTCTGGAGCTTCTAAAGCATTGCACCAGTGACTCATAAAGTCCCACTTAGGGGCATTTGCTTGGCAGAAAAACACAACCGACACTTTGCTTATTCTGAAAAAAGGTGCACCCCTTAAAATAAAATGATTATATGACATCCATGATTAGAACAGTCATAAGCATATAAATGGCATTGTAGTGCTTCAGCAGCATAACAAGCATTACCTCAACGAAACAGCACAAATCCCACACTAAGCTTTATCAGAGAGAGAAAAATAAAAAAATTGTTTACACAATTGACAGTTTTTGCTTATTGGTGAGATAGAAGGATAAGCAGTAAGAAAAGCTCCATATAGAATGTGAATACTCCTCCTTTTGTACTCTCTAAAAAATAAAATGGACACAAAAAAAAAGAGCACAAGTAGGACCCTCACAATGGTTGAAAAAGGTGCTTAGCCATTAAGTGGAACTTTTCCCATAAAAACTTGATTTAAAAAAAAAAGTTCTTTAATAAGAAAAACATTCTCCATTATTAATTATGCTACCAAAATTAGTGCGTGTAGTAAATTGCCTCCAGCAATTTTCCATTTTCTTCTTGTCGGAGGCTGCCATTTTGCTGAAGCTCAGGGCCCCTGAGCAGCAATAAATCTTTAGGCTGTCAGTACAAAAAAAAATGCAACTGAGCATGTGCAGAGCAGGGTGAGACAGTGTATTCCTGGATTTTAAACAGTATAGGCACTTATTTGTAATATTTTGCTATACCTGCAACAGGAGTCAGCATGAAGTGATCTAGCAGGACTTAATTTTCGGACTAAAGTTCCACTTTAAGAACTAACTCCTCATATCATATGGAACAAAAAAAAAAAAAATCAGCAAATACATACTGTATCTTATCTACATTATCGAACATATCTTACCACCAAAGTCCATGAGACTCATAAAGCAGAAATAAACTCCCTGCTTCTCTCAAGTGCAGACATCTTCACCCAATGTTTCCAGGCTTGCGATTTTTGGCCATTTAGTTTGGTGGGAATGGAAGGAGTTTACTCAATCTGGCACCAAGTTATGCCTAGAATGTACACTGAGTAGCGCATGCACAGCTCAGTGTAAATTTCTAAAGAAGATTGCAAAGAGGCACATATATTTTATAAACTGAAGAGAATCCAAAAAAGGCATTCAGGGGAGTTGATATTAACGTTTGGCCTGTGTTACATTGTATCCCTTAGGCACACAAGACTGTTTTATTATAAAAGAGGCTAAAGCATGTCTCTTCTGCAATAAAGAGCTTGCTAGCTTGAAAATTTCTAAATGTTTTAGTTTACTTATACTTTAAATTGGTAGGTTGTCTGCAGATGTAAACTATATGCGATACCACTCTCTGTCTTACTGTTCACATATTCCCTATCAATAGCACTGGCTATATATGGCTACGCATTGACTTGTGATATACTGGTTATAAAATCAAGAAAATATATATAAAAAAACGAAAAAAAATTGTTGTTAGGTCTTTTCAAAAACTGAAATACTTGCTTTAAATGGACTGACCAATGATATCTGGGCATGCACTTTATATGGACATGCGACTCTTTTCTTCTTTATTTTATTACAGGTAGTAATATAGCGCTGACAATTTATGCAGTGCTTTTACATCTATATTGTATATTCACATCAGTCCCTCAAGGAATCCAGCGACAGGTACACACTTCTGTCATAAACATAAAAGTCCCACTTAGAAGCATTTACTTGGCAGAAAAGCACAACACTTTGCTCATTCTGAAAAAAGGTGCACCCCTTAAAATAAAAGGATTATATGACATCCTTGATTAGAACAGTCATAAGCATATGAATGGCATTGTAGTGCTTCAGCAGCATAACAAGCATTACCTCAACGAAACAGCACAAATCCCACACTACGCTTTATCAGATAGAGAAAAATCAAAAAGAAATGTTTACACAATTGACAGTTTTTGCTTATTGGTGAGATAGAAGGATAAGCAGTAAGAAAAGTCTGCTTATGTAATCAGGTATGGATGCCTCTATGAACACACACAATTACAAAACCATGCATTAGAAAAAGAAACATACATTAAATTTTTTCCTTGTTTGACAGACAATTTATTGTGAACGGTAACAAAATCTTTATATAATTTCTGTATATAGTTTTGGGGTTTTTATTTTTGCATTTTCTGCTAAAATAAAAATATTCCCCCTCCCTGATAGCAGCAGCTGGGTCCTCTCAGGATGCAGAAGAGGAATCTCAGGGGTGATGCCACTGTTGGGCCTTGGCTGGATTGGGCATACCTGCAGTGCTGGATAGGGCATACCTGCAGTGCTGGATAGTGCCATCAGTCCCATGCTCCTGGAAACAGCAAGGGTCACAGAAGGCAGACTTAGAGCCCATTAATGAGGGTGTTCTGCCAGTGAAGATCTACAATTTTTGCCAGTGGACATGCCCACAGTGTGTGCGAACAGCCACAGCTGTAGTATACATCAGTAACAAGCTGATAAGCATCACTGCTGCTCACATGTAACTGCACATCCAAAACTGCCCAGCCCTGGATGTAGACAGCTTGCTCCCAGGTACAGCATGTGCAACCACCCAAACTGGCTTGTCTGTATGTGCTGCTGCTGTGTCCGGGGTGACCTCTGGTGAACACAGAACCCTATCCTGCCCAGATCACCTGGCTGAATGAGCCCCCAAGCATGAGCTTCAGAAGGGGAGAACAAATTAACATATGTAATGAATTGGGAGTTAAATCCACACAGCTGTCACTATTTTCTACTCCATAAGCACTCTTGTTTGCTGTAGAAATATAACACCTCATTAATACGTGTCTTCTCTATGTAGATAATAATGATGTGATAAAGAAAAAAAAAAAAAAGTCAATAGCCCCAAACGAATAGGAAGCGAAAACAGCATCATGTTAAGAGGATACATCTAACTCTTCTGTCACTAAGCAACTGGTTAATCAGAGGAAGTCTGCAGAAATCCAGGATGTATCAATGCAAGGGCCAGCTGCTTTTATCAGATCGCCAACACCTGCCAAAAGGTGGGTCTGCCTGTGAGCAGAGAGGAGGAGTGGGATCTGTGCAGGTCGCACTGCGTGGGAATTACATGCATGCATGGGCATTAAGCCTGGCAGATGCGTGTGAGCTAAACCAAAAATCACATAACCTGTTTTCCAGAAACATAAAATGACAGGACTGTACAATTATATCTTCCATTTACAAAGGCAGTTGACAGATAAATACTGGTTATTAGGAAGTCAACAGAAGTACAGAAGTATTTAAGATTCATATGTAGTGTGATAATTATTTTTTATCTTTCAAAAAGAATACACCAGCCAGTAACAAAAAAGTAAAATAAAAATTTGGGAGCATGCAGCTTCTGTGTCCTGAATACAACTGCCTGCATACGGATGCATGGAGCACCTGTGTAGGAAAATACGGCCCTTACATAGGTGTATACTGAAGTATGCCTGTGCGGACAAGGCCTAAGGCAGCCCATAGATGAGTCCATTTTTTTTCCATTCAACCAGTGGTGGCAGCAAGATGCCTTGGGGATACTTCTCTGTAGGAGGCCCTATCAGGCTTCTGATGGTAGAATAAATGCAGTAAAACACAAATCTTGGAATGAAACCTGATTTGTGTCCTGCCTTGTCTTTCAACAAGATAATTATCCAAGCATAAACCCAGAACTATACCAGTAGGTCTTAAAAAATGTTAAAAGTGATACCAGAGTCATATTTAAAAGAAAAAAAAAAAAAACATGTCATACTTGCCTGCTCTGTGCGATGGTTTTGCAAAGAGCAGCCCCAATCCTCCTCTTCTTGGATCCCCTGTCGACGCTCCTGGCACCTCCCTCCTGCTGGGTGCCCCCACAGCAAGCAGCTTGCTGTGGGGGCACCCGAGCACATGCTCCCAAGCCCCATGCTCCATGTGTCCATTCACACATGGAGCCGCAGCTTGACCCCACCCCCTCTCTCTTTTCATTGGCTCACTGGCTGTGACCGACAGCAGCGGGACCCAGTGGTTACCTTTTGTACCACCTCCCCCTCCCTTTAGATTGTAAGCTGTATGAGCAGGGCCCTTCTATTCTTTCTGTATTGAACTGTATTGTTCAATTGTACTGTCCCCCCTTATATTGAAAACAGCTGTGTAAACTGTGGGCTCTATATAAATCCTGTATAATAATAATCCAATAGAGAATTTGTGGCTGTTTACTCACAATTCCTATGCAACCTGACATAATTGGAACAGATTTGCAAAAGAGGAATAGGAAAACACACCATACAAAGTGCATTTATTAAATACTGACTGAGAGGGGTGTATACTTCTATAGTCAGCTTTTTGGTGTGTGCATTTTGTTGTAATTTTCAGTTTAAATTTGTTGCAAAGATTCGTTTTCATGTTGTCATGAAACAGTATCTTGCTTATGGTCAATGAAAGGGAAAAAAAAAAAAAAAAAAAAGACATCCACTGCCATTTTATGTTCTTTTGCAACAAAACCTGTAAAGAGGTGAAACAGTTTGTTGGCACAGTATGTATGTATTTTCTAACAGCAAACAAAATGCCCAAAGTTAAATATGCAAGAATTCAGCAGATTAGTTTTCATTGTCAAAATACTCCCACTAACAGCTTTCATACACAGCTCATACAGGCGGACTTACAGACAAGAGATTCAAGGTCAAAGCAGCATTCAGGCACAAAGAGTTATTATGTTCACAGTTTATACACAGTTTGCAAATCTCTTTAGTTTTCCTTACCTAAAAATAAAATTAGTATTAGTGCTTAACCTTAGATTATCACATTTCAGAAAGAAGATGTTGCATAAAACAGCACTTCAATAATTACCATCTCCTACATGCCAAACTTTCCAGTTTGGGGTGTGAGGAAATAGAGTAGCAAAACTTTGGCAGAGCACATTTCACTAAGAGTTTAGATTTAAAGGACAATAGCTGGTTTACAAAATTACAAGTTTTTCTTTTAACCAGGTATTGTCCTTCCTTTATGAAAATATTAAACTCCCTCTGGGTTTCCAGCAAAGACAATAAGTCAGTCTAACCTCCTACCACTAGTATGATGCTTATTATCCTAGACATGTGTTTACGGTCTATCCAAAACCTACTGGAAACCCAAGTAATAGGAAAGGTCTTAGAAGAAAGCCAGAAGGATTTACAAACCAACCCGAGCAGTCAACGTCTCCTCTGACCTGTGGTATGGAAGACAGATGTGCAATTCCAATTTTCCCCCCAACTTCCACAACCATTAAAATGGGGGCCTCACAATTTCCTGATGAATTCATAATGAAGAAATAAACTGAGAATTCTAACTGCAACTGATATTTTATGGCTTTATGGAAGAGAACATAGATACAACCGCTACAGAGATATATTAAAAGCCTGTGGGTGATGCAACCCACACTCACTTTTGGGAGGGTGCAACCATTCAATTGAAACTCCAGGCTTTGATCTATGCTCTCAATTATAGCTTGGAAAATGAAAAAAATAAATAAATAAAAATAAATAAAAAAATGGTAAAAACAGCATATTATAAAATCTGAACTGCAAAAGTAACAGGTGAAATGTGGTTTCCGAACTAATACAGCTGCATTAGATCCTCTTTTGTTGATAATAATGGTAATGCACTGACACTTTGACACCATTTTATTAAATTTCATAGTACATAGGTAAAACCACAAGTCATTCAAAAGTCTACAGTCAAGCTAAAAGGTACTCTGACAAGCCATTAGGCTGAGCTACTTGTTTAGGGTTAAACTCCAAAGTATGAAAACAAGTAGCTCAGCCTAATGGCTTGTCAAAGTACCTTTTAGCTTGAGAAGGCAGAAGTCCTTATCTGCAGGGGCAGTAACTTCGCAGTATGGACGTAAGAAGATCATGATGACGTGCAGTTATTAAGGAAGGCTTAGCAATGGCAGCCTCCAGGTTTCTCTTAGGCCTTCTTTGAAGGCCTGGAAGGTCTGAATGTCTCTTCTGTGTTTACTTTGCACCAAGATATCCATCAGGCTGTCTCAAATATAGAATTCTGAACACACACCAGTATCTGACGACTTCAGCCATCCAATTATAACTGCTTTACTTCTAGGACAGTTACAGTGTCTGCATGCAACCATGGTCCAGGCACTGGCACATAAAAAAAATTAAAATAATACATGAAGTTTTGTATATGCTTTACCCTAGCTACCATTAGTCTAAATGAAACATGCACTTGCTGGAAACTACAATAAAAATGCAGCAATCTGGGTTTTAAAAAAAAAGTACCACACTATGAGAGATCACTCACTAGCACTGAAGTGACAATGTATTGTTCGGGCAGCCCATAGGCTGAGAACCAGCAGGGGCGATGCCTGAACAATAATGGTGCTGTTTTTCTAATGAGAAAATCAGAGAATACATTGTCAGAGTATTGTGAGAAGTAATGAATACCTGTGTAAAACATCACTTAGCATATATGCACTAAAAGAGAATGGATAGGTTTTTGTACAGCTTTTCTTTAATTACTGTGTTTAGGTCAAGAAATATGAAATATTGGAAATGAATATTAAAAACCAGTCTAAAAGCTAAATCTCCTTAAAAAAGAGTTAAAAGTATTGAACCCAAAATCAATGTAACTTCCATTTACTATGCAAATATCTAACACCAAGCCCAGTTTAAGAATGCTTTTAAAAAAAATTGCTTTAGTTTGCCTTGTCACATAATCAGTGCTTGCGGCCGTGACATAATCCATCCTTAAGACTTGCCATACAGGTCTTGAAAGCAAAAATAGGTCTGAAAATGTCTGCAGAAATTCTGTAACAGCAAACATCTCATTCCTTACCACCTGAAAGCCGTACTGATGCCTGAACCTGAAAATGCTTAAAACAGAACATCAGGCAAACCACGAACTACACCTTTAAACAAACAGGATTACTGTTCTGGCAGTAAAATGATATCTACCTCTGTACAGCCAATCTTGTGATTTACACATCTCTGTCAAATTGAACAGCCAGATAGGCCACACTTTTTTCTAGTTCTGTAATGCAACTTTCCATGTTGCTATTCCATCTCTAGCTTGTTCGATGGACCAGCATCAATAGCTGTATTCAATTAGCAGAGAGGTGATTTAGAAGTAGTAGAATGGTTCTCTTGGCTGTGCAGTGGTGTGTAAATTGCAAAACCATTTGACAGGTAAAGTAGTAACAATAAATGCATTTCTTACAGGATAAATCCGCCTTTGGGAACATGCTACATGTTCCACCGAATTATAGGGTGAAACAAGTAACATTTTCCCACCGCTGCAGTCTGTGCCTGATGTCCCCTCCAACAGTATTAAGGGGAGCAGTTCCCCATACTAGATGTCAGTTTCTGAAAACAGCGTGGCTGTGCGGGGCTCCACCCACACTGCGGCATCATTCATTCACAGATTTTCTGTGAATGAGCTACAAGTCCTGATAGCCTTTTTACAGCTGTTGGCTTTTAATTCTCAATCAACTACCATGGCGCTGTTGAGTGCTGTGGTAGTTCAGTCTTCTTGTCAGACTGTATCTGCTTGCCCATACGGGATATACAAGCAAGCAGATACACTAACAGTTTGCAGGAGTATTGCATGGCACTAGCAATCTGCTTTCCAGGCTCCAAAAAAAAGAGAATGCAATTTTTTTTACATGCAGAAAAATGGGCATTTATTTTTCTTAAGTGAACTTATCCTTTAAGTAAACATTTATTTACTGACCACTTCAGCTCACACACCTATATACCCCCTAGAGCCTTGAGCAATTTTCACATTTCTGCTACAAACCCATTGATTCAGCAATACCTGTGTCATAAGGGCCCTTTCACATGGAAGTTCAATATAGATCAGTCTGTCAGTTCATCTAGACCAGCGGTTCTCAACCTGGGGGTCGCGACCCCTTTGGGGGTCGAACGACCATTTCCCAGGGGTCGCCTAAGACCATCGGAAAACACATATTTCCGATGGTCTTAGGAACCGAGACACCGCTGCAGTCTCCGGCGATGTGTGGGCGGGATGATACGCTGCTGTCACCTGGCCACACCTCCGGGATCGCTCAGCAGCTCCGCCTCCTCGCCGCTGATTGGACACCGGAACTGTAGCTCAGGAGAGGCACACAGGCGGCCAATCACCGGCGAGGAGGTGGAGCTTGGAGAGGAGGAGCCGAGCGGCAGCGCGCGTACATCAAAGAAGACCGAGGGAGCTGCCGGAGTGAGTGAAGAGGAGAGCGGCCAGAGAAGGAAGACAGCTGACAGGTAAGTGAGAGAGCGAGCCCAGGCTGGAGCAGGGGTCAGCAAGGTAAGTATCATTGGTGTCAGTGGGAGGAATAGTGCCCCATCATTTGTGTCACTAATACCAACGATGGGGCACTATTCCTCCCCCCACTGACACCAACGATGGGGCACTATTCCTCCCCCCACTGACACCAACGATGGGGCACTATTCCTCCCCCCACTGACACCAACGATGTGGCACTATTCCTCCCCCCACTGACACCAACGATGTGGCACTATTCCTCCCCCCACTGACACCAACGATGGGGCACTATTCCTCCCCCAACTGACACCAACGATGGGGCACTATTCCTCCCCCCACTGACACCAACGATGGGGCACTATTCCTCCCCCCACTGACACCAACGATGGGGCACTATTCCTCCCCCCACTGACACCAACGATGGGGCACTATTCCTCCCCCCACTGACACCAACGATGGGGCACTATTCCTCCCCCCACTGACACCAACGATGGGGCACTATTTCCCCCCCCCCTGACCCCAATGATAGGGCACTATTCTCCCCTCCACCACACTGACATCAATGATGGGGCACTATTCCTCCCACTGACACCAATGATGGGGCACTATTCCTCCCCCCACTGACACCAACGATGGGACACTATTTCCCCCCCCCCCCTGACCCCAACGATGGGGCACTATTCTCCCCTCCACCACACTGACATCAATGATGGGGCACTATTCCTCCCACTGACACCAATGATGGGGCACTATTCCTCCCACTGACACCAATGATGTGGCACTATTCCTCCCACTGACACCAGTGATGGGGCACTACTCCCCCCACTGACACCAGTGATGGGGCACTACTCCCCCCACTGACACCAGTGATGGGGCACTATTCCTCCCACTGACACCAATGATGTGGCACTATTCCTCCCACTGACACCAGTGATGGGGCACTACTGCCCCCACTGACACCAGTGATGGGGCACTACTCCCCCCACTGACACCAGTGATGGGGCACTATTCCTCCCACTGACACCAATGATGGGGCACTACTCCCCCCACTGACACCAATGATGGGGCACTACTCCCCCCACTGACACCAATGATGGGGCACTATTCCTCCCACTGACACCAATGATGTGGCACTATTCCTTCCACTGACACCAGTGATGGAGCACTACTCCTCCCACTGACACCAGTGATGGGGCACTACTCCCCCCACTGACACCAGTGATGGAGCACTACTCCCCCCACTGACACCAATGATGGGGCACTACTCCCCCCACTGACACCAATGATGGGGCACTATTCCTCCCACTGACACCAACGATGGGGCACTATTCCTCCCACTGACTCCAACGATGGGGCACTATTCCTCCCACTGACACAAACGATGGGGCACTATTCCTCCCACTGACACCAACGATGGGGCACTATTCCTCCCACTGACACCAACGATGGGGCACTATTCCTCCCACTGATACCAACGATGGGGCACTATTCCTCCCACTGACACCAACGATGGGGCACTATTCCTCCCACTGACACCAACGATGGGGCACTATTCCTCCCACTGACACCAACGATGGGGCACTATTCCTCCCACTGACACCAGTGATGGGGCACTATTCCTCCCACTGACACCAGTGATGGGGCACTATTCATCCCACTGACATCAGTGATGGGGCACTATTCCTCCCACTGATACCAACGATGGGGCACTATGCATCCCACTGACATCAGTGATGGGGCACTATTCCTCCCACTGACACCAGTGATGGGGCACTATTCATCCCACTGACATCAGTGATGGGGCACTATTCCTCCCACTGATACCAACGATGGGGCACTACTCCTTCCACTGACACCAATGACATGGCACTACTCCTCCCACTGCAAAATTACAGTTATGAAGTAGCAATGAAAATAATTTTATGGTTGGGGGTCACCACAACATGAGGAACTGTATTAATGGGTCGCGGCATTAGAAAGGTTGAGAACCACTGATCTAGACTGATCCAGACTGGACCACAACGTTTGTCTATGGGTAGGCAGATGTAAATGGAGATGATCACATCACAGCCTACATTAAATGTCCAGTCATATCTGTTTTTTTTTTTTTTTTTAAATGGCTTTGTTCTTTTCTGTTTTGTTTACATCTGTTCAGATCCACCTAATGTAGTTTGGTTGAAGTCCATTCCTTTTATGCCCATTGTTTGGCAAGAAACATTTTTTAATTTATACTTTTGTCACCTATGATTCAAACAGCTAACAAAACTGAAGTGAGCCAAGCTGATCTATAGCTAAACGGAATAAAATCCTTCTATAATTAGTCCCATGTGTGAGACATGACATCTAAGCAGGGCCTGGACAAAAGGGGCCAAAGGGGCAGGAGCCGTAGGCGCAACAAGTTACAAGAGAGGGGAGGGAACAGGTGGAGTGCAGTGATGACACAGCGCAGGCAGTGCCAGCTAAAGTCTGTCTGAGGGTGGTTGAACATGCACAGCAGTGCACAGATCACTGCCAAATTCCAGAACAGACCCTGCACAGTGCCCTGGCAGAGCTCCAACAGGGTGCCAAGTGTTGGATCTCTCCCTGCGCTCCTGCACCCAGCACTAGAAAACATCCATTACACTTGTATGCAGGGCAGAGTGATCTCCAGCCAACAGATGACGTGATGTAATTCAGAGGCCTGGACACGAAGAGAGAGGGGTACTGCGAGGGAGCGTGCATGTTGCTTGGATTAGGGGAGCATCAATTTAAGCAAAGTACAGGAGAATAAACATTGCCTTACAGCATAATGTTACAGTGGCATAGCCATAATTCCTTGGGGAGTGTTGGGGGGTTTGTGTCATTAGTGAGCAGTGGCAGTTAATCCCTTGCATCTGCATTAGTGGCCAGTGTTGGTGTTAATTATCTCCTTCATGCTGCTATACAAAAGGATTAATTAACACAGACACTGGCCACTGATAATTTTGTGATCATTAGCAGTGTTAATAACCCCTTTGTGCTGCATTAGTGGCCAGTGTCAGTGTTTATTAAAGTGGTTGGAAAAGCTCAAGGTTTTTTACCTTCATGCATCCTATGAATGAAAGTAAAAAACTACACTGTGCAGCATCCTCCCCAGCCTCCCTAATACTCACCTAAGCCCCCTCTCTATCCAGCGATGTGCACTGGATTCTCGGATATCCCGGGACTCCCCTCTCCTCATTGGCTGAGACAGCAGCAGGAGCCATTGGGTCATTGGGAAGAGAGAGGGGGCTGGGCCAAGCCACGGCTCCGTGTGTGAATGGACACACAAAGCAGCAGCTGGGAAGTGCTGCTTGCTGTGAGGGCACCTGATGGGAAGGAGGGGCCAGCAGTGTCGGCAGAGGACCCAAGAAGAGGAGGATCGGGGCTTCTCTGTGCAAAATCGCTGCACAGAACAGGCAAGTATGACAATTTTTTTTTTCAATTTAAGCCCTTAGAATCACTTTAACTCCTTCATAACCCAGGGATTTAAATGACATAACGCCACTGACCACCTATACTGCGGTTATTTTTGTATATACTGCACCAATGCTAGGGTATATTGCAAAAAACAGACACCACACTGGGAATTATTATTGCTGCTACTGACACCAGTGCTGGGGGTCATGTCATGGAAATTTTGTATTGTTGGTTGAACTTTAAATGTGTCATATGTTAGCGTTATTCATATGTCTCTCGTGTGGCTTAATTAAAGCTCTGAAGGCTGCAATTGGGCCATGCGCATGTACAATGTATGTATTACAGTACTCAGCTCGGTAATGGATGAGATGGCAGATCTGCGCTTATAGACAGGCGTGTATACCACCACGGCATTCGATGCGAATGCCGCCGGCAGTAGGCCGCGGGCCTGTATCCACATATAAGCAGCATAGTACCACATGGACTTCATAACGCAAGGCGCCAAGCGGTGTGAACTCCGCGTGTAGGCTTATGCATATCTTACAAGCCATTACCAACCTGAAACTGTATCTGGATGGATGTGTTTTAATAAAGATCGTATCGGGCCCATCCAGGTACAGACTGGCGTTTAGCCTGGGGGATGCTTGTACAGAGAATGAACATACTGCTAGGAGCTGGGACAAGAAATATGCTCTCCATAGAGGGCTCATGGGGGGAAGGGGAGGAGATATGCTCTCCACAGAGGGCTCTTGGGTGGAAGGGGACGAAGTCTGCTGACCTCAGAGGGCTCATGGGGGAGGACCAGTGATAGATAATAGGAAAGGCTATGCTCCAATCGGAATGTACATCCTGTGTATAGGCACTCCCCATTGCATTGTTCTATGGGAGGGGATTAACCTTATTCATGTGGGGGGCGTGTGTGTGTTTGTAATAAAACCAGGGGCTGAGTCTGAAGGCAGCCGCTATGTGAATTCCAACAGCAACCTGAAAGTGTCGTGTGATCATTTCCAGGTATAGGGAGCTCCATTCCCCACATCTCAACAGAAGCTAAAAGCAGTTGGAGGGGCAGGAATCGTGTAGTTTAGCTGCAGTCGTGGTAAGCGAGATTCGCACAGCTTTATGGGGGATTTCTGCGCATCCAACTGCGAGTACTCACGGTAAGGAGAAATTCGTTAAAGCGAATTTCCAAGACAGTCACTATTTTGTTAACCGACACCGGAGCTGGGAGTTTTTCTTGTAGAAACGGGCAACAATGTGGGGGGGGTTATTATTGCAGAAACTGGCCCCTACACTGGGAGGTATTATTGATGCTACTGACACCAGTGCTGTTGGTTAATATTGCGAAAATTTATACCAATGCTAGGGGTTTTATTGCGGCTACTGACACCAATGCGGGGTTATTATTCCATAAACTGGCACCTATGCTTTGGGCTATCATTACAGAAACTACCATTTATGCTGAGAGATATTGTGGCATAAACTGGCACCAATGCTTGGAATTAGTATTGCTGAAACTGGCACGGATGCCTGGGATTAGTATTGCTGCTACTGACACCAATACTGAGGGTTATTATTGCATGAATGGGTACTGATGCTGGGGGTTATTCTTTTATAAGAAACACGGGATGGGGTAAGGGGGGTACGCGCAGCTTGCCATTTTCGCCCTTGGCACTGGATGACCTTGTCCCAGCACTACATCCAAGTGATGAAATGCCTTTTTCCAAGTCTAAGTGTATTTATTGGCTTTAGGAGTTAAACGAGCATTTAAATGCATCTGGGGAGCAGTATAAAAGTCAGTCTGACTGTGTCCGTAAGTAGGACTCCATATTATCAGTGTAGTGTGATATTAAATTCACTATGTGCATTACATTGAAAATGGAAGTCCATGAAATCAGAGAGGATGTGGATTGTATCATGCAATAAACTTAAAATCCTCTATTCCAGAAAGTACTGAAAGCAGATATAAGAAGAGAAGAGGGAGAGGAGATGTAAGGTGAAAAGAATACATACACCAGCAACTGAAAGAGGGAAGAAAAGGGGTGGTCATTTACCTGAATCCTGTCTGTGGGGTCCCTGTACATGGCCATGACTATGGAGATAAACATATCTTGAACGTCTATTTGTGAGAATAAAACTCTAACAAAAGAATAGCACATCTACCGAAAAAAGGCATCAGGGGATAGAGTGACATTGGGCGAGGAATATCATATTGTTGATTCTCTGGATTCCCTGCCAGGGAGACAAAACCCAGCCTGGTCCAGATGGATTAGGCACAGCAGAATATGAGTCTGAGGTAGAGTTGGTTAGTCGTGTAAAGAATGGGTAACGAGATCTTGAAAGGTTTTATAAAACCTAATTAATGTATCCATCTGGTCCTAGACTTCTTTCCTGTCACTGATAATGATAGATCTTTTAGGAATTCCATGTCCTTTGATAGAGCATTTAAAGCGGTAGTAAACCGTATCTGAAAAACAAACAAAACAAATCCCCTGTGAGGTAAAGGCATAATTTGCTAGTATGCATCGCATACTAGCACATTATGTAAAATTTACCTTAAAATGAAGCCCTCCAAAAAGGCACACTGTGACCGCTGACAGGGCTTCCATCTTCACCTGGTCTTTTTTTGGGTTTGCGGGTTCCAGCAGCTTGAATGGGCGAGCAGCGATGAGGTCACTCCCACACATGCGCGTGGAAGTTTTACTACCACTTTAAATCCCCTTTAAATCAACATGGAAAGCTATATGGAAGGCAGTTTCAGACATGTTAAAGGATATTTTCAATTCTAAATCATCAAATTTGCACTTGATGTATAAGGTAGCAAAAAATGTCCAAAAGGTCTCAACTATATTTGCAGGAGTGTGATTCATAGTGCCATTGTGGGTTTTGATTCTAGATACATGAAAGAAATGCATGTCAACTGTGTATTCAGCTGTTTGTGTAGAGCAGTGTTTCTCTGTCTTTTTTCAGAAAGGCACCCTCTATTTATTTATTATTTAAAATTATGCACAATCTTAAAGCACCCATTCTAAAACTTAAAAAACTAAACTAATAGTTTAACATATTGCAGCAGAATCCACACCCAATGTTCAAGGTGATTTATTCTTCTACAGGAAATAAATCTTTGAACACTGGTATGGACTAGTATTCCAATATTTCTCTTCTCCCTCGGTTTCTCTCCCTCTCTCAGCTAACCTGACCCCAGTGCTGATGGAGAGTGGCAGGGGAGGGGTAAACTAGGACGCTGTGCAGCCCCCCCCCCCCCCCATGTCCTCCTTATCAACTGATGTCATTGGTTGTTAGGATGCCAGGGACTAGAAGGTTGCAATGGTGCACAATGAAAACTTGTGGCTTTGTGTTACTAAAAGTCAGGCTTGATCCACCTGATGGCTTGTGTACAATTTTTAGGCACTTTGCCAAGGCACCCCTGAAGAAACCTGAGGGCAATCCCTGGTTAAAAAAGGCTAGTCTAGAGTTCCATGTTAAAATATGAGAACAGTTACGCTACAACACTCATTTCTACAAATGTACATTTTAAAGAATGAAAAATTGTATTCAAAATTCTAGGGCCAATCAGTCCCATTTACTGATCAGTCACTTCTTCTAGCACAAATTCTGTTTAAAAACAAAAATTTAGCTGACTCATGGGATTTGTCCATCCTTGTGAACTTTATCATGAATATAATTTATTTACTTTGCTATAATAGTGCACACACAAAAAACTTTTACCTGTGCTAGTGTTCTAAAATGTATAAGTATACTACATTAATAATGCATTCCAGTTGGGTAGAGCTCAAATAAAAAGATCTATTAAAATGTAAAGACATAGGTTAAAAGGAGTTAATCCAGATAGCCATCAATACAAATATATTGTTATCTACTTCTGTGCTTAGTGAAGTATTTTCCCATTTGTTGAAAATAAATTGTGATGTATTAGTCAGTGCTCACTTAACTATAAAAAGTGAACATTGTGCCAGAATGTATGGTAAACAAGCAACACCCAAATAAAGTAAGTTTCTGAGTCATGGTATTTTAAACCTAGTCAGTTTCATAAGCCATGTCCAACGTGAGGTTAGAAGGCTAGAACGGTCACCAATCTTCCCCACAACAGCCAGTAAGACGCTCCCTTTTAGTATGTAAGGATAAGAAAGAGAACCAGGCTTGTTGCTAAAGGATAGCAGAGACTAAAGTCCTTCAGAAATTTCCATAAATGAAGCGAACTATGAATTTTTGCAGCAAAGCAACTCATCAACACTTCACCAATAATAAATCAGTTTGCAGGATACTACGTAAGCACTAGTATACTGTTCCAACACAGCTCACCCCCTGCAACCCTGTTCCAACAGTTTTCACCCATGCACCAGTCTTGCAACACTAGTCACATCTGCAACCCCTGCAGCTCTCTTATGACATTGCTCAATTCTGATCCCTTTGCCCCCCCCCCCCCCCGCTTCCTCCAGCAACGCTCACAACTGCATCCCTGCCACCCTTTTCCAAAACGGTTTACCCAACAACTCTCTTCTACTGCTCATCCCTGCCAATGGTCAGACTGTAGTCCTCTTCCAATTTTGATCATTACAGCTTACCTGAAGTTAGAGCAGGACTCCTGTTCCTGCCAGCAGAGGTACCAGGGGCTGCGACGCTAGGGTAGAGCCAAATGGCACGGCTCCAATCCATAGCCTGTCGGTCCAAGTCAAATAATTGGAGAAAGGGCAGGGATGTGCAGAAGTAATATAACTGGTAGGCAAGTGGCGGCTCAGCAGACAGTGGGTGAATAGGATGACCCAGCAGCACAGAAGCTGTAGCCCAGAGACAAACCGCAGTCCAGGGGTTGATAAAAACTACTTTAGTACAAAAAAGTTACTAGTAGGTACACAGACCATAATAAAATTCTATACTTTTTGCTGGTAAGCATGTTTGTATTGATGTATTTAATATGCTGTTAACTGTAGGTGTTTGTTTAGGATGGCAGGATATGTTGTTATACAGAGAACCATAGGTTGTGTGCAGGGATTATACACTGAGCTTGGCTATTTATCCAACATATGACATTTCTACTCAACAAAAATCTTATTGATTATAACAGTGCAGCTTAGCTAACAGCTGATGGACAAAGTCACAGTTAGGTATGTTAAAAACAAAACAAAAAAAAAAAGTACAGTAAGCAAGTGAGAACATTCACCTGGATTCAGTACACGGAGGTGTAATTGGTTGGTATAGGACACCACACTTTGCACTGCCTAATTCAGAATTCAACCACCAAGTGAATGACGCAATTCTATTTATCAGAAAAATGCTATTTCAACTAGTCTTACACAATGTTTGTAGAGATTTAACAGCCAATATAATCACCAAAATAACAAGAGACTGTCAGTCTGTGTGTGGTTTGTTTTTATTAAACATTTATATTACATCGTGTTTGTAAAAGATCGATGCAGATTATACTAATGACTTCATTTGAACACATACGTATGTGACAAGGGTGCATCTGTGAGTTTACATACAGTAGGTATAAAAGTGAAAAGTAAAAATGGTACTAAAGCCTCACATTTTTTTTTTCCTCGGAATTAAATCTACACAAGCCAGTTGAGCAGAGTACAATAAATGTTTGCTTCAAGAAAAGTGCAGAAACACAATTTGTGTTGTTCATAAGTGCAACCTCTGGGTTTCTCTGCTCCGCTTCCCTGAACTTCTGACCGGGGAGCATGCTGTCATAACTTTATACAACTGATCCCCCTGCTCCAGACTACTGTACATGTCCCATGATTCCAAGTGCCATTGCGCATGCGTGCCCTGTCTGACTATGTGTGCATTTTAGTGCAGGCAGAGTCATAAAGTAGGCTTGAGGTTTACACTATATTGTCAAAACATGAACTTTAATGGTTTCCCAGTCTTTGTCCGTAGAGTTAAATATTGAGGTGGCCCACCCTTTCCCGCTGTAACAGCTTGAACTCTTCTGGGAAGACTGTCCACAAGGTTTAGGAGTGTGTCTATGGGATCGTTTGACCATTCTTCCAGAAGAAATGGCCTGACTTGCAGACTCTGCTCTAATTCATCCCAAAGGTGTTCTATCGGGTTGAGGTTAGGACTCTGTGCAGGCCAGTCAAGTTCCTCCACCCCAAACTCGCTCATCCATGTATTTATAGACCTTGCTTTGTGCAGTCGTGTATAGTCATGTTGGAACAGGAAGGGGCCATACCCAAACTGTTCCCACAAAGTTGGGAACAAGAAATTGTCCAAAATATCTTGGTATACTGGCGCCTTAAAAGTTCCCTTCACTGGAACCCTGGAAGGGGCCAAACCCAACCCCTAAAAAACAACCCCACACCATAATTCCCCCTCCACCAAACTTTACACTTGGCACAATGCAGTCAGGCAAGTACCGTTCTTCTGGCAACCGCCAAACCCAGACATGTCCATTTGATTGCCAGACAGAGAAGCGTGATTCGTAACTTTAGAGAACACGTCTCCACTGCTCTAGAGTCCAGTGGCAGCGTGCTTTACACCATTGCATCCTACGCACTGCATTGCACTTGGTGATGTAAAGCTTGCACGACCATGGAAACCCATTCCATGAAGCTCTCTATGCATTGTTGTTGTGCTAATCTGAAAGCTACACAGAGTCTGGAGGTCTTTAGCTATTGACTCTGCAGTTGGCTACTTCTGCACACTGTGAGCTTCAGCATGCACTGACCTCGCTCTGTCATTTTATCTGGCCTACCACAGCAACTGTTGGACCACCTCAACTAAGCAAGGTACATTTTTTTATGTAGAAGCAGTACAGTTAAGTACACAGGACAGCTGCTATAATTGTTAAATATTTTAAGGTTTTAGAACACTTTAAGGATTTATTTTCCGTAGCAATCTGTATTCCTAATCTATGCCTTACATGAAAGCTGAAGCTTTATCGGTTTACTCTATATTTCCCGATTCCTCTTGTGCCCCCTCATCAATGGGCTAATGACATTTTTAGATGTAACCCTTTATTTTTTTCCATTACACACCTTATTTCTGATACAGTAATGTCACCACTGATTCTCTGTGCTTCCCTATGCAAAGCAAGCCAATTGTGGTTGGTGGGAGAGACCAGCATGGTGCTGTACATAGTTTCTGAAAACCATTACTGCCCCTGCTTTAATACTTCTCTCACGAACCCTCAGCTCTAATGCAAGCAGTGGTCTGGCTCTTGGGAGGAGTTATGCACATATCAAAATAATGCCTTCAAATCTGGTGTCATGCTCGAGATGTGGGGGTTCCTAGGCAGCCTGCATTTTCAAGCAGACTGTTCTAAGTAACATTCACATACAATGCTGAGGCCCCACGACTGAAAGAACTAAAATCATATAAATTAAAGAGGTGGGCCAAGGAGAGTAAGATGGGAGAGGGAAGAGCTAGATAATGCTAGGCATCCTGCAGCAAAGAAATGAGGTAAGTGGACTTGCTGAAGCTAATAGGAAGTTCCAGATTAGACTTTTTTAGCATTACGGGAAAATAGCCTGTACAACTGTGCAAGACTGGAGAGAAGGCTAGAATGATCGCTCTGCACTGAACGTTTTTGATATATCTGGCACAAAATGTCATTCCTGATCTGGCTAATGGTCCCTGTAGGCTGTAGAATGGCAATATAATGGTAGAGACATTATACCAGAGCTTAGAGCAGTGGTCTCCAAACTGCGGCACAGGGGCCAGATGTGGTCCTTTGCCTACCTTTTATCCAGCCCTTGGGGCACTATTTTTCTCCACCAATACCAACAATGGGGCATGATACCCCGCCCCCCCCCCCACCCCCCACTGACACCATTAAAGGAGCAGAATAACTCCCAATGACAGGTCACAATTCCTTCCAATGACACCAATGTTGGGGCACAATTCCTCCCAATGATAGCAACAATGGGGCCCAATGACAGTAACAATGGTGCGCTATTCCTCCCAGTGATACCAAACATGTGGCATTGTTTGTTCTGCGGAAGTCAGGACCCTTTCTACTCCCAATAGTCTGGCCCCCCTTAGTTCTGAAGGATAGTAAATTGGCCCATTGTTTAGCAAGTTTGGAGACCCCTGGCTTAGAGTATACAAATGAGATGAAACCTTTCAGCAACAGCAGCACCTCTTTTCATTTTCCTCTTTTTGTTGATGCTGCATGCTATCGTGTTTTCCAGAGAAAAACTCCCAGTTTCAAGTGACTACACATTACCAACTTAAGCTTGGTAGCAATCTCTCCAGCTAGATTACATCTTTTGAATAAAAAAGACAGTAAAATCACGTGACCTCATTTTAAACGATCATTTGCTAATACTTTAACAATAAGTACATTTTTTTAATGCATGTATTGAGCGATTTTGTTTAATTGAACTACACTGCTGCCTTGGGTTCAAGGAGAAAAGTATTATAGGTAGAGTATTTTTTCTAATTTAGGCTAAGAAAAAAATTATCTCAATTCCACTCCAGCCAATGGTAATCAGGATAGAGTAATTCAATTTAAATGGACTGCTAGCAGTTCAGCTAGTATTCGAAAGATTAACTGCAAAAAGTAGGACTAGCCTGTACTGTTTACAGAGGCCTGGATCCTTTCCTGGTGAGGGCATTACATATACTTAACCACTTCAAGTCCGGACACTTTTACCCCCTTCCTGACCAGGGCAATTTTCAGCTTTCAGCGCTATCACACTTTGAATGACAATTACACGGTCATGCAACACTGTACCCATATGAATTTTTTACCATTTTTTTGAGACAGATAACATTTTATTTTGGTGGTATTTATTCACCGCTGGGATTTTTATTTTTTTGCTATGTAAAATGAAAAAGTCCAAAAATTTTGAAAAAAAGTTATTTATTTTTCAAATAAATAATATTTCATCATAAATCTTGGCCAAAATTTATTCCATTATCTTTTTAGTAAAAAAAAAAAAAAAAAAAATAAGCCAAATTAGTTTATAACCAAAAATGATCATTTTTAAACTTTTTTTTACATTTGTATATATATATTTTTTTTTTTTTACATACGGTCACCCTAGCAGTAAAGTGTCACCATGATGACACTGTACTACTTTTGGGGGGTAATGATTTTTTTTTTTTTACACTCATATAGGATGTAAAAGCAATCATTTCTCTTTCTCTCTGTCTGCATTCTTGCAGCCATTGAGAACTACTGAGTGAGCTGTGATTGGTCACAGCTTGTCATATGGTACAAGGCTGTTGTGAATAGCCTTGTACCATGTGACCTCTTGGATCATTCACAGATTTCACACGTAGTAAGCAATGATGTCACAAGTGACGTCTTGCTTACTACTTTGCATGTGATCAGGACCTCGTACAGAGGTCCCGTCCGATGACCGGTGTTTCACTGTGTCCGGAGGACACAGTGGACACCGGATCGCGGTGCTGCGCACTCCCGGGGAGCGCGCACAAGCAGGGTGCGGGGAGGCAGTTTATAAAAGGCCACCCGACCCTGCAGTGCCACCGTCCAGCTGTTTATATACAACGGCCAGGGAGGTGGTTAAACAATTATTCATTTAGAACAAGGGTCTCCAAACTATGGCCTTCCAGGTGTTGAGGAACTGCAAGGCCCATGAGGCCTTGCAAGACTCTGACAGTCACAGGCAAGACTCCCAGAGGCATGATGGGACTTGTAGTACTTCAACAGCTGGAGGGCAATAGTTTGGAGACTCCTGTTCTAAATGAATAAATTGTTTAAGTATATGTACTGCCCTCACCAGGAAAGGATCCAGGCCTCTGTAAATAGTGCAGGCTAGTCCCACTTTTTGCAGTTAATCTTTCGAATACTAGCTAAACTGATTTAGAGTGACTGAACAAATGAAGCTTATGAGCATATATCAACAACATGCACTAGTGCAGTTCCCATTCGAAGATGGGCAAATATCTCATTGCCCACCATTCTTGGGAAAACATCTGTCTCTAGGTGGTCTTATGGTATTATTTCCCTGGTATCTCTTTAGCAAGTACAGTAAATGCTTGAAGTTTAAATATAGTATAAGATTTTTGTGTACTGTCGAGTTGTTTCCCTACATGTGATTTGCAAATAATTGAAATGAAAAAAAAAAAAACAAAACTTGGAACTGACTGTGGAGCCTTTAGAGCACACACACAAGAATTATGGGGGAAAAAAAAAACTGTAAATTAAGACTTCAGACCAATGTATTATTTCTTGGCCTGAGTTCCATCCTTCATCCTCCTAGTCTCCTTTCCAAAACTACACAAAGCCATTTATTTATCCAATAGCCAGCGCTTGTCCATGTTTCATGAAGTACAGCCAAATCTAAATGGCACAAAATATTAGAGAACAAAGCACGTCAGCGACTTTAAAAGATCTCTGTGACAGTACTACTGCAGGAAAAAGAGACCTAAGGCACGGAAGGGTTCACTGTAAAATGTGGAGCACTGCTTGAGAGTTAGATTGCAGTTTCCACAAACACAAACTTCTAAATGACAAGTAAA
Organism: Staurois parvus; assembly: GCF_062004578.1. NCBI lineage: Eukaryota > Metazoa > Chordata > Amphibia > Anura > Ranidae > Staurois > Staurois parvus. Next base: position 8,633,993 of record NW_028317811.1, on the reverse strand, counting down.
ATCTAGATAAATTAGCCAGGGTCTTGAATTATCACATTAAAAAATACCATATTTAAGCTTCATATAATTACATGCCAGGGCTGCTAGAGCTACCATCTGGTCCATAAGATTCCTGTATTTTTGGCCATACACTATCCTTGTTTTACATACTGAGAGTGCCAACAACCTTGTTTTATTTTCCTATTGTTATTTTTGAATACCTAAAAAGTGGAAGATCATAATAATTGCAAGTGTTCTTAAAAATTCTGCCTCTTCAGCCTACTACCTATGCTGCATATCCGATATAATAAAAAAAAAAAAAAAAAAAAAAAAAAAAAAGATATACACAGATCTTTTTTTTTATACAAGCTATGCAGAATAGGTGGTAGGAATGGGATGCAGCTTTTTTAAGAATTCTTTTAATTAGCCTTTACGCCCACTTTATTGAAGCAGCATCACAACAACATAAAAATCCTTGCTTAATCTTCCAGGGGACCAAGTGTATCCTGGTGTGATTTGTGACCACATTGTGCAAAAAAAGCACATTTCTTTTATGTATATCCTGGATGTAGCTCCACCCCAGGCTGAATTCCAATTTATGGGTGTTCCGGAACTACAGCACAGCACTCTAGCCACTACCCCCTCTCTCACTAAAAAGGATCATGCAGAGTGTTCAAGCTTGCCAAATCAGCTAATTGTATAACCTCACCTGCTGCACCTTACACAGAGATAAAGGGAATGCAGTCTATCACAGTATTTGTTTTCTAGCAGCTGGTTGATCATGGCAGTTTCTAAGTTTCCCCCTGGTGTCCTCAGTTGCCTGGACGCACCTCGGGAAAGTTATGCAAACTATCCTGACACAGTCAGTACAGCATATGTTTACTAGCTGCCAGCCAATCACACAACTCCACCAGCGCTGACTATGCAACTTCCCCCAAGGCACGTCCAGCCAAAGACAAGGAGGAAGCATTAGATATTATTCTGCCAGTCAGCACAGTGTATGTTTACTAGCAGCCAGCTGAAAAAACAGTCCTGGCAGCACTGACTGATGCCCTGAATGATGGCACTGGTCTCCAACATGTTCCTGGCGCCAGAAACAAGCACTGTCAGTCACATCTCATTAAATATTTGTAACTGCTTTTTTAAAAGAAAACCTGTGCTAATCAATAACGCAAATTACAGTAGACATCGGTGGGAGTATTCTCCCCATACCAACATGACAATGCTGGGCCAAAAACCAAAGCATAAGCAATGTCAGCTGGGGAGTTTCTTTGCACCTGGCAGGCTAAACTAAGCAGCTGGGTGGGAAAATAGGTTAATATATGCTTCTTAGGAGAGGGCCATTAACTCAAACCCTTTTTTTGCTCTGCAACTGCAAAACACAGGTTCACTTTAAAACAAACATTAGCAACTGTGAGCAACAGCATTTCTGTTTGCTAAAGCGGAACTACACTCTCTCAATCAACATTGGCTATTTGTAATCCTTATGCTGCTAGCATTAGTAAATGGATAGGAAAATATATCATATATGAGCAGGGCCCTCCTTTCCCTCTTGTATTGAACTGTATTGACAACATAAAAGTGCAGCGCTACAAACAATATCTTTATAACAATTATGTGAAATAACACATGAGAAAAGATAATTGTCCAATGTAATAATATCAGATGTGGTAAGCAGTTCAATTATGAAAAAACTTCCAAAAACGTTGGTGTAATCCAATCCAATATCGAGGGATAGATAGATTGCCCACTTACCAGAAGCGCAATCTCAGTGCGCATGTACAGGTCACATGTAGCTGAGGTCTCATGCAGGCGCTGCTTGGTGGTACCCGGGTGGTCCCTCAATGATAAGTAGATATTGGTCTGGTCGGATCACACTGCTCCTTAGATCCACGCAGAAGCCTAAAAAGCTGGGGCTGAGGTATGAGGACTCAGTGCCAGATATAAGAAGTAAAAGTACTCATAGTGTAGTATTTTAAATAAAAATTTATTAAATCCAATGTGAAAAAATCAAATAAGGATTACAAAGCACATGCCTGCAGCCTGTAGCCAGTAGAAGAGGCTGTAAAAAACATCTAAAACACTGACCAGTGAAAATCAAGGGTTGGCCGCCGGACCTCCTGATCCGGCGGCGTGACGTCAAGGCGTGGCAAGGCTCCTCCTAGACGCGTTTCGTGTCAATACACGTCTACAGTAGGGGTGATGCCATGCATGCCTGACATCTGTATGATCCTTTATATGTTCAAAAATCGTGCCAAAATGCGCTGGCGCCGTCTTGCTAAAGATCGGCGCAACTGCGCATGCGCGGGCGCCATTTTTCTGGTGATAAAAAGTGACTCCTTATCACCAGAAAAATGGCGCATGCGCAGTTGCGCCGATCCTTAGCAAGACGGCGCCAGCGCATTTTGGCGCGATTTTTGAACATATAAAGGAGCATACAGACGTCAGGCATGCATGGCATCACCCCTACTGTAGACGTGTATTGACACGAAACGCGTCTAGGAGGAGCCTTGGCACGCCTTGACGTCACGCCGCCGGATCAGGAGGTCCGGCGGCCAACCCTTGATTTTCACTGGTCAGTGTTTTAGATGTTTTTTACAGCCTCTTCTACTGGCTACAGGCTGCAGGCATGTGCTTTGTAATCCTTATTTGATTTTTTCACATTGGATTTAATAAATTTTTATTTAAAATACTACACTATGAGTACTTTTACTTCTTATATCTGGCACTGAGTCCTCATACCTCAGCCCCAGCTTTTTAGGCTTCTGCGTGGATCTAAGGAGCAGTGTGATCCGACCAGACCAATATCTACTTATCATTGAGGGACCACCCGGGTACCACCAAGCAGCGCCTGCATGAGACCTCGGCTACATGTGACCTGTACATGTGCATTGAGATTGCGCTTCTGGTAAGTGGGCAATCTATCTATCCCTCGATATTGGATTACACCAACTTTTTGGAAGTTTTTTCATAATTGAACTGCTTACCACATCTGATATTATTACATTGGACAATTATCTTTTCTCATGACTTATTTCACATAATTGTTATAAAGATACAGTTTGTAGCGCTGCACTTTTATTTTGTCAATTTCAGTTGGAAAGGTTTTGTGGTTCCTTTTAGTGCATTTGCTGCTCACTGGAGTGCGCTCACTAACTTATCTACATACATATTGAACTGTATTGTTGCTGTACTGTCTCCAGTTATTTTGTAAAGCGCTGAGCAAACTGTTGGCGCTATATAAATCCTGTATAATAATATTTACTTACTTAATTTTTATTTTTTTTTTTACATTTCTTCGGGTACTTCCTGGTTTCCATGTCTAGGCATATGATATCATACATCCCAGGAGTCTTCAGGAGGGGAGATGGATTCCAGGAAGTAAATATAACATGAATCATCTGCCCTTACTCAAGATCATTATGGCCAGAAATGCTAGGGGGTGTTTTTCAAAGTGATTTCTCAGTAAAATAAAGCCTGGAGACAGGGATGGATGAAGGAGTTTGGTTTGAATATTAAGAACTAATTAAAGTAGAGTTTTTGGTTAGTAGAACTCAGATGCAGTGTAGTTACACTTAAAAGTCCCTGCAATGTACATAGATCACCCAGAGGGGAATGCTCTTTTCCTCAACAAAAGTGGAGTTATTCTTTATCATCATACAGTGGGTGGGGCCAAAACATAATTTTTATAATAATTTTACTTTACTAAGCTGACTGTACAATTTACTTAATATTTAACAATTTATGTAAAAGCAAGGCTCGACAAATCCCAGGTGCCATGTTACCATGGCAACTAGAAATTGCATCCTGGCGCTTGGGTCACACACTACCTCCCACTGACTTCAATGCAAAATCGCATCCCACTGATTTGAATGTAAAAACATCTCCCATTGACTCCTGTCCAGCAATCCTATGTGAACACTTATTTCCAAATGCCACTCTATCACTTGCGAGTCTGGCATGCACCGCTAAAAACTCGTACAGGACCCTTTTCATACTAGCACCCCAAACACAATGCGTGTGGATCGCATCTGTGTGAACCACCTCAATAGGAACACATATCTAACCGGTCATGTGAATCTGAGTTTGAAAAACACATCCAGAATTGTATGAGTGAACCTGGGTGGCTCCATTCTCACCCGGACATTTTGGGATCACAGCAGAATTGCTGTGACTGCAAAACGCAAGTTCAGGTGCCATTATTTTAAATGGCACCTAAAACATGATGCGTTTTTGCTGTGATTATCGTGTGAAGCTTGTCGCCTAAAGGTTGCCTTGCCCCAGGCACGGACGACCCACGCTACTCAAAAAAACAAAACAAACCCTGACAACTAAGGTTTTTTAGCTGGCTCCTAGATTCAAAGCAAAATTTGTCAAGCCCTGATATATGCTGTAAGTAGACAGTGGGAAGATTCAGAAAACAAAAATGATCATAATAAGCAAAATGCAACTAGACTGGTTTCTGTAGGGAATGCTCCACTATTGCATCAGTTTTTGTAAAGCATATGTATGTTACTTAATGTCCCCTCAATATCCTGCTTCTTGCTTGTTAAAGAGCTACCCTTGTTGAAATTACCACACTGTCCTAGTAGTTGTGAAAGTTTGAAGAAGTCTCTTCTTTTGGACATCAAACACCACATTTTAACATAAAAAGGGGAGGTCAGTAACAGTTTTCATATCTTTCAGTGTAGGTTTCCTTTATGGTGACATGTCATGATGTAACCTACTATACAACAATTTTTCCTGTGGCCAGGTCAAACAAACTAAGATTGTATGCCATACTTCTAGGGAATGTTTAATAATAAATACATTTAGACTAAATCAAGCTATGCAGGACATTTTTAGTCATCAAAATACATAAATTAAAACAAATTAGGACCTGGTGTATTTTTAATTGCTTCTTTTAGAGGCATTTCAAAAACATACAGTATTTTAAACATGACAAACTAAAAAGGCCTGAAAGCCCCTAGCCCATTCAGTGATGGTTGTTCCAGTTTGACGTAGAACACCTTTTTCCACCTCCCTGTCCAAAATGTGCACCACACAAGAATGTCCCTTTTCCTTCCCAAGTCAAACCGAAACTACTATCACTGAAGAGGGGTGGGGGCTTATGGCACCATCTATCTTCCACATATAATGCCCTTTTAACATATCTTCTCTGGCAGATTGACAATTCACACCTTCAGCCAGGTAAATCAAATAAAGCCTTTTTGAAACCAAGGATGGGATTATGTAACTAGTATAGAGTGTTTCAATTGCATGCCTCCTATCCTTTCCTTAGACAATAACATCTGCATTTCCTTGGTAGTTGGATTAAGGCAGGGTGCTCAACCTTTTGAAGAGTGAGGACCACTTAATTGATTTGGTAACCTTTCGTGGGCCAGAATGAAATTAAATGGCTCAGAACTGCATTTTTTTTTTTTTTTTGAATATCATAATGAACATTTTCCTCTTGCAGTTGCTGAATGGCAGGGGGAGGAAGGAGGAGGGGAAGCCAACTTTCAGCTGTTGCAAGAGGAAATGAGGAATGGTTCCTGTATATGTTGCCCCTGCTGCCCCTCCTATATAAAACAGAATGTGACAGGGAGGCCTCACAGGGCCCCATGGAGCATGGGATATAGTCAACGTTGTGAACCCTGACACTACACCAGTGGTTGGAGGCGTGTGGTACAAACACGTCTTAACTATGGGATCTTACTGCCCCACAAACTGCAAATTTAAACAAGCCCTTACTGTCCTGAGCCCTCTATAAGGCTGCATTCACACTGATGCGCTGCAGTTTGCCTGCAACACAGTGCACCTGCGGCTTTCCTGTGGGTTAGCTATGTTTTACCACAGACATGTATTATATATTGCGATTGTGGTGCACTTTCTGAAAGTGCACCAAACCCACAGGTTATAACAGACGTGCAACTCTCAGATTTATGGTCAAGGGCCACATCAGAGGGCTTCGAGCGCCACATGTGGCCTGGAGGCCACAGGTTGAGCACCCCTGGATTAAGGCGTCTGTCCTGTTTAAATAAAAATGCTAGGATTTTTTTTAGGGTATTTGTCTGACACTCTTTAGAGCTGAACAAGTGACTTGGAGAAGCAACAAAATGTATATGTAAAAACATGCCAACCGCAAGTTTAAAGCTGAATTCCAGCAAAAAAAGAAAATATTGTCCAAATACAAGTCATGTGTATTCACATTTGAATCTTGGTGTGCTTTGAATATTTCTTCCAGATCGGTCATGCAGTGTGAAACTTTGCCTTTGTGCATGAGCTTCCTGTAATAAAGACTGGTCCCTGCTGCTCTTGCTCCTTATGTAGGATGACTGGTCTTGAATATGCCCTTTTCTGGAGGCAGCCTGTAGTGGATGGGTCCGGTGGGTCCCTTCCACAGCTCTGCTCTCTGTACAGCACAGTGATAATGTAAATGTAACATTTACAAGGTAATAACTGGATTTTTGCAAAGACATTTGGTGCACACAGAGCAGATTCATAGCCTTTGTGGCTATGAAGATATTTGTAGCACCACCCTAGCAGGAGCCACTTGGTAACTTTATTTCGCTGTTTTGTGCCTCGACTACAGATCACTGCAAGCAAGGACAAATACACAAGTGTAAAATACCTTTAACCTGGCTGTGGGTTACCAGTAAATAGACACACACCTGTTTAGTGTGGTTAATCTATTGATACGGGTTAGAAAAAAATGGCAAATTGAACATAAATGAGCATAGAGCTGACTGAGTATAACATAGTCTGCTAGACAGAGTAATAACTATGTTAAAATTGTCAAAAATTTGATTTTATACCCTTAACTAGGATCAGAAGAGCAAGGCAGTAAATCTGCAATAAACAATATTAGTAAACGTTAAATGCAATATAATTGGTATCACTACACTAGGCTGGAGTGCACTTTAGAGGATAGGGGATAGGGATGCAGGGTCTTCTAAAGTGTTACTAAACCCACAACAGTAAAATCAGTCTGTATATGCAGTAAAGCATGCTTGTTATACTCACTGTGGAAGCCAAGGGGTTAACCATTTGCATTGTGTAAAAAGGATGTTTGATCCCATCTTCTCTGATCCTCCCCTTCTTCCACTGCTCCCAACTCATCTCCTGATAGAACAGAGCCTTGGGGGCAAGCTGCACATGCTCAGTTTGGTGTGTATTGCTAGGTTTTTTTTGGGGAGGGTGCATGTGATCAGCATAGGGCCAATCAGCACTGTCCAGACACAGGGTCAGGGGTCCTGCAGCCTCATATGACAATCAGAGGAGAATGAAATATCCTCCTACAAGCTTTAACCAGTGCTCTGCTGGACACTGATAGAACTCTCAACAGTGCTCTAACTGCTGATGAGAAAAAAGGTATATAGCAGTTTATATTGACTAAAATAATTGCATTTCCATGTTCTGTGTACTGTGGGAGACCAGATATAGCAAATGCAAGGCCCTGAGTTTAGTAACACTTTAAGAGGTACTGTACCACTTTTTTTAAAAAAACAAAGAACACCACAACTCAGGTCTGATGGCAGCAACTGTTAGGTGCAGTCTTTAGTTTCGACTCTTCATCTGGAACTTTGGGGGACTGTTGGCATGCGTTAAGGCGGTGATATAGAACCTGCTGGAAGTATTAGAACTTTGAAGTAGCTGTAACAGTGGCAACAGGTATTGGCAACAAGACCTTCCCACCAGACCCAGTGACACAGCAGCAGTGGTCTCTCCAATCAGGTATCTGCTTACTCTGGGTTGCCCATGATGTCGCCAGTAGGTAGCTTTGTCCCTACGTATTCAGGTCACACTCTGTACTCACATGACTGTGAGCTCTGGTGACCAGGCTTTGTTAGCTGGAGTTTGACATGGACTTGTCACATTCCAAGGAGAATCCACATCTGATTCAGGCACTCTTCCTGTTAGGTGGAGTCCCTTGACATGGTCCTGTCACAGCAATTTGCTGTCACACTCTGAGAAGAACCCTAATTGCGGAAACATCTGGTTCTCTCCTCCTTACTGCCGATTGTTCCATGGCTGCTGCTAGGAGAGAGGGGGAAGAGTCTACACACACCATCCTCAGCAGTTAAATTCTGCACTACTCACAGGAGAGTGGGGGGGGGGGGTAGGGAGCAGAGGGCCATATACATATTAGAATGGAATTTTTGGTGGCCAGAATTCAGCTTTAAATCTCTCTTGCAGTGTCTGCTTCATAAGGGAATAAGCAGAAAGGACGCATTAATGATGAAAATAACCCAGGGCTATCATCAATTTGGTAATGATCACTAGTACTCAAAAAAGCAGGCAGGTGGAGGGCCAATGGTAGAGATATGGAAAACGTGACAGTCATACCTCAGTTATTGCACTGCATTAAAAAAAATGTTTTCTGCATTTTTGGTGTTGCTTCTGATGAATGGTAAAGCGTGTTTAAATGTTCTAAACTGCGACTGCACATGAAAACCAAAATCAAGAAAGTAGCCCAACTCCTGCTAGAGTATGATTTTTATCTGTGTTAGTCAAACTGGACATTCACTTTTTGAAGTGTTGAACACTTATTATTGCTATTTCCTTGACTTTTTACATTACCCTGGTATTTCTAGCAAGAAAAGGAACAAATACTAAAAAATTTAGACATAATGACCAATGCCATCAATCATATTTAGGTACGGTGGTGAAATGTTGCGTTCTGTCACTGTTCGAACCGTTCTTATTGTGCCCATTGCTGCAAAACCCATTAGTAATGCAATTCTTCTTATGGCAATGACTCACGTTATAGTAATAACGGTTATGATAATGCAGATTTTCTTCAACTGCACAAACAACTAAAGGAAAATAGAAGAAGTGGTTAGGAAAACAGAAGAGGATAATTCATGAGTGACAGTTCATATCAGAAGGGATAGTTATGATAAGATTTCATAGCATTAAGAGTCTACGAAGATTCTGACAATCACCTTGGACTAGGAAGACTGGTTTTTCCAGGTTCAATAAAAAGGTGACAAGTGTGGCATAAAAACAGGAGTGTCAGCACATTGTAAGAGAAAGATTACGCCCAAAAATCACCCGACGCTTGACAGAGCACAGTTATTTCATAACACGTTGCATATTTAAAACAACTTCAGTCTACTGATAATATTTCTATAGATAAGAGCAGTGCTTATCTACATCTCTTATTGTAGACGAGGATTGACAAAGACAGGGAAGCTATAAATAAATATGCACATTAGTGGACACTTGGAAATATTTTTTTTTTTTCAGTGTCCACCCTATATGAACATCCTGGGTCATATATCAACTGCCATTCCCTATTGTGGGAAGAAACAACAGCTCATGCACTCTCTCCGTGTCTGAAGTAACAATGCACTAGCAATGGCACATCCAAATCAAGGGGACAGAATTGCACCTAATGGGAACAAGATTTCAGCATACTTCTGAACGAACACTCACATTTGGGGTTTTGCTCCAGTAGCACTCACACAAAAGAAGTGCCATAAGAAGCTTCATTTGTGTGTCAATGTAAAGTAGTAAATATAGAAGGCTATCACACAAGAGGTAGGTAAATGTGGAATATTTTGTATTATGTAGTCTTTTTTGTAACCTCACATTTTCTTCTCGAACACATGATGAGGGCAAAAGTTCAGGGGGAAATTTACATACTATAGCTCATGCACAAAGCCAATGAAAATATGGTAGTACGTAGGATTTTCTGGCAGAATTTGGCAACATAGTCCTGTGTAGCAAAGGGGTCTGTATGCTCTACTTATGTAAAGTTTGAGCAATGTTTACATACATAGTGTTAGAGCATAGATGGCTCTGTTGCTAAGACACAGGTAGTTTCTCAATAAAGCCGCCTAGTGTCTTTCCATTGCTAGGATGCAGGCAGCTTCTCAAGGAAGACACCTTGGCAAATGTTTTTAAGTCACCAACCCAACCATCTACCCCACCAACAATTGAACATTGAAGGAGTTATCAGAAGACTATCCATCTGCATACTCTCCACTGATGATACACTTAGGCCTGGTTAACACTAGTGCGATTTCTGATGTGACATGAATCGCACAGAATCACATAACAGAAATAACAGGGTTTTCAATAGTGCCTGTTCACATCAATGCAGTGCAGGTGTAATGTAATTTGGGGAAAGGGTTCTGTGCTACTTTGGAGCAATGCAGTGCAATTTTGTGGTCCATAGACTTCAATGAAAATGCATGTACAGGAGTTTTTAATGCACTTTTGTTGAGCAGTAGCAGCTGAAGTAGAAGTAGTAGTAATAATCATGTCCAAAAATACATACCAGTGAAATCGTATTACAATCTCACAGCACGTGCACATAATTCGCATAGAAGCTGCACTACATAATAGCACCTGAAATGGCTTGCAAAACTGATTGCATAGTGTGAACCAGGCCTTTGATTTGCTTTATAAGTACAGTATAGTAGCCTCTTATTCTCTTCTCCATGAAGCTCCCGATGGTCTCCTGGAATCATGTACAATGCAGGACTATTAACCCTGGGAGAGGGCTTGCAACCATGGCAGAGAGAGACAGAGAGGTGGTTTCAGGGGACCAGTTGCACAAACCAAAGAAGCCTGTCGGAGTGAGAAGAAGGTAAGCAATACTGCATCTTCTGCAACCCCGTAGACCAGGGGTGTCCAACCTTTTGACATTCCTAGGCCACACTGGAAGAAGATGATTATAAAAGTGAAAGAGGGCAACACAAAACTACTGCAACATTTGACACAGTTTTTGATACACTAACACATCAATATCTGGGGTTCGATGGATGTAGTAGCAATTTTAAACAAATTCTCAAGGTGCTCATCATGTATTTTGGTTCTAATTTTGGTCTCCGTGTGATTCACCCTTGAAAGTAGTTGCTCACAAATATAGGTGCTGCTGAAAACGGATGACATGAATAATGTGTAATCATGAAGAGTGGGATATTTTTCTTTGGGAAGACAAAACGTATAAAAATCCGCTGTCAAATTTTTCTTCGGCCGCATGTGTTCGCCAAGTGTAAATGCATTCCAAATAAATAAAACATCTTAACGTTTACAATTTTGTGTTGGGCAGCAGGTTGGACACCCCTGCCCTACACTCAATGAGCATTTAGCTCTTACATTGTGGAGGGGTGGGGGGGGTGCATTGGAATGGTATGTTTGTTATTGTGCCTAGAGTTGGGCTTTACCATTACCTTTTAAATATGAAATTCAGCTTTACCAGAGTTTATGTAAGGGGCAACTTTAAAGGTTTGATGAAAACCACATAAGTAATCTTGTACACCAAGACTGGAAAAGGTGTTGAGGAGGTGGCAGCCTTCTCAGGAGGATCATGCAGTTCTATTATGTCTCCCTATAAAGTATCGCGATTTTTTTTTTTCTTTTACACTAACACAAAATACTGTTAGCCATGTACAAAACTGGGTTTAATAAATAAAAATGAACATTTTGTGATTATAAAATATTTTTGTACTAGCCAAGTAAGATCCTTCCTCAATCTGCTGGCTGCAATAGAACTTGGTCATATGAGAGGTGGAGACTAACAGCTGTAATGGAAAAACAGAATGGTTGGCCACACAAACAGCAATGTGGTAAGTAAAGTCATTAAGTAATGACTAAGCACGTGTTCTTGTGAAACGCATATACTGCTCCTCTGTGCTGTCTTGGAGCTGTCATGTTCTATCATATTGCATGTAAAGGATTCCAATAAAGGATTTCATCCACCACATTGCTGTTTGTGTGGCCAACCGTTCTGTTTTTCCATTGCATCTGTGATCACGGTTCGGGCCAGCACCTGGGTGTCTGTGGAGGAGTTATGCAGATTCAGCACTCACCTGGAGCGGATCTTTTGCTCTTTTAGACTGACAGCTGTGCCAATTCCACTACAAACTACCAACGCCACAGATGTCAAAACGAAAAGGGGAGTGAAGCAAAAACAAACAATCATAAAAAAAATATTAAAAGCACATAGCCTTCTCTCCCAAAAATATTCACAAAAGAAAAGTGATTTTGCTGAAAGCAGTTGATTATTTGTTTACATTTTGAACAAAAGTTTTAATGTCTTTTAAATGTAGCAGATGATATAACTTACAAATAGAAGATGCACAAATTTACAGTATATGCTGTGCTTAGAGCTATAACATCACAGTAGGTGTTTTATGGAATGGGGGGGGGGAATCTCAATCACTTTATGTGATTTAGCAGGGTGGGGAAAACTGCTGTACATTTTTAGGAAAGCATATATTTAAAGCTATATTTCAGTAATGGTCTAAAACAATATTTGACATGCCCATCAGAACTTACCTGCTTTATGTTCAAGTATAATTTTTGGAATTTAATAGCTGACCACCAAAATAATACTTGGTAAGTCAGTCTATTTGTATTCATTCAAAGTTGATCTGACCCATAGGACATGGATTAAAAACCTAAGAGTATTGAAGTGCAGTTACTCTTCAGTACTACTAAGTAGGAAGCTGAGCTTGCAAATATTAAAAAAAAAAACAACAATAACATACATACACACACACATATACAGTCAGGTCCATAAATATTAGGACATCGACACAATTCTAACATTTTTGGCTCTATACACCACCACAATGGATTTGAAATGAAACAAACAAGATGTGCTTTAACTGCAGACTGGCAGCTTTAATTTGAGGGTATTTACATCCAAATCAGGTGAACGGTGTAGGAATTACAACAGTTTGCATATGTGCCTCCCACTTATTAAGGGACCAAAAGTAACGGGACAATTGGCTTCTTAGCTGTTCCATGGCCAGGTGTGTGTTATTCCCTCATTATCCCAATTACAATGAGCAGATAAAAGGTCCAGAGTTCATTTCAAGTGTGCTATTTGCATTTGGAATCTGTTGCTGTCAACTCTCAAGATGAGATCCAAAGTGCTGTCACCATCAGTGAAGCAAGCCATCATTAGGCTGAAAAAACAAAACAAACCCATCAGAGAGATAGCAAAAACATTAGGCGTGGCCAAAACAACTGTTTGGAACATTCTTAAAAAGAAGGAACGCACCGGTGAGCTCAGCACCACCAAAAGACCCGGAAGACCACGGAAAAACAACTGTGGTGGATGACCGAAGAATTCTTTCCCTGGTGAAGAAAACACCCTTCACAACAGTTGGCCAGATCAAGAACACTCTCCAGGAGGTAGGTGTATGTGTGTCAAAGTCAACAATCAAGAGAAGACGTCACCAGAGTGAATACAGAGGGTTCACCACAAGATGGAAACCATTGGTGAGCCTCAAAAACAGGAAGGCCAGATTAGAGTTTGCCAAACGACATCTAAAAAAGCCTTCACAGTTCTGGAACAACATCCTATGGACAGATGAGACCGACATCAACTTGTACCAGAGTGATGGGAAGAGAAGAGTATGGAGAAGGAAAGGAACTGCTCATGATCCTAAGCATACCACCTCATCAGTGAAGCATGGTGGTGGTAGTGTCATGGCGTGGGCATGTATGGCTGCCAATGGAACTGGTTCTCTTGTATTTATTGATGATGTGACTGCTGACAAAAGCAGCAGGATGAATTCTGAAGTGTTCCGGGCAATATTATCTGCTCATATTCAGCCAAATGCTTCAGAACTCATTGGACGCCGCTTCACAGTGCAGATGGACAATGACCCAAAGCATACTGCAAAAGCAACCAAAGAGTTTTTTAAGGGAAAGAAGTGGAATGTTATGCAATGGCCAAGTCAATCACCTGACCTGAATCTGATTGAGCATGCATTTCACTTGCTGAAGACAAAACTGAAGGGAAAATTCCCCAAGAACAAGCAGGAACTGAAGACAGTTGCAGTAGAGGCCTGGCAGAGCATCACCAGGGATGAAACCCAGCGTCTGGTGATGTCTATGCGTTCCAGACTTCAGGCTGTAATTGACTGCAAAGGATTTGCAACCAAGTATTAAAAAGTGAAAGTTTGATTTATGTTTATTATTCTGTCCCATTACTTTTGGTCCCTTAAGAAGTGGGAGGCACACATGCAAAGTGTTGTAATTCCAACACCGTTCACCTGATTTGGATGTAAATACCCTCAAATTAAAGCTGCCAGTCTGCAGTTAAAGCACATCTTGTTTGTTTCATTTCAAATCCATTGTGGTGGTGTATAGAGCCAAAAATGTTAGAATTGTGTCGATGTCCCAATATTTATGGACCTGACTGTACATATATATATATATATATATATATATATATATATATATATATATATATATATATATACATATACATACACACACACACATATATACACACACACACACACACATATATACACATATACACACACACACACATATATACACATATACACACACACACACATATATACACATATATACACACACACATACACACATATACACACACACACACACACACACATACACACACACACACACACACACACACATACACACACACACACACACACACACACATACACACATATACACACACACACACACACACACACATATACACACACACACATACATACACATATATACACACACACATATATCATAACAAAAAAAAAAAACAGACACCAATAAGCAAAAAGAAAAAAAAGATATGCAACAACTACAACATTAAACAGAACATTAAAAGAATATACTACAGAAATCTGGAGATACCCTATACCTCTAGGTCCCATGCTGATAATATTTATTGTGAAACCCCCAAAAAATCCAAAACACCCAAAACATAACAGAGACTGGAAACACATTTACCTTTTTGCCAGACATTGCATATTACATGAACAGCTTTCTCATGACCTTCCAACGCTAACAAGGGTACAAAGTGATCTCTGGGATATTCTCTATATTGAAAAATTGGCATCCGTGGAAAGTATCTATGGAGATTCTCAAACCAAATGAGTCTTCCAGTGCTGGAGATGAGCGATAGAACATTTTACTCCTCAGAGAATCAAAACAATTCTTTCAAACTTCAAAGATACTTCAATATATCTACATATACAATATGCTGGAGAGGTACTGAAATGTGAAACGTGCAGTTACCAGTGTACAGCAGCAGCCTGTCACTGATTTGCGCAGGCTGCTGCCTGCGGCTGTATGCAAACATAGGCAACTCCCGAGTGCAGAAATATATACACCTCTGTGAAATGACCTAAAAAAGCAGATGCCAGTTTTGTCCATAGCAATCACTGACTTCAAATGACACATTCTTCTGATGTTGGTTAGAAAAGGAACGAAGGCTGCTGTGACAGGTTGCATCCAAGCTTTCATATACATGCAGCTAGGGAAGAAAATATGAAGTAGGACTGAATGAAGTTCATACAGCCAGTACCACAGTTCATCTAGAAATACCAACAATGTTTTGGGCAAACTGCAATGAACAGTCTGCCTCCTCCATTTGTGGAGCATGTTTCATTGCGGTGTATGTAAACCCCAACAATGAACTTCTCTCATTTGCTCCTTTCTTTGGCCTGTTAAATACTATTGGAAGCATTGTGTTAGTTCTGTTTGATAAGTTCCAAAAGGTTCTGCTGATCTTGTCAGAAATTCAGAGCTGTCCTGCGATCTCCGACCACTTCCTGTGTTACCTAAAAGTGGTCATCTAGCTCTCCTGGTTCTGATCATGAACTACAGAATGAGGAATCTTTATGTTGTAGAGATCTGAGAGTATGAGTGGTTGAGAAGATTAGCAAAAGACACTGAGAATGGCTGATGCCACTCAGTCCACAAAATGATGCCTTGTCACCCACAACATAACTTAGGAGCCGAGTGCCTTTCTGGCAGATCAACAGGTATTTTTCTGTACTTGCAGATAAAACATTTTTCCCTTGACATACACTTTAACATAACTGCCCAACTTTATACAATGCTTTGGCTATATATTTAGTGAATTTTCATGACGTCATAGGTAACAGAGGCTTTTGAAAATCAGAAATGTGTTTTTTTTTGTGTTTATGTACTCTGCAGTAATAGGAACAGTAGTTAAAAAACACGTCCATCAAGTTTGAGCACAACAGCTCAAACACTGTGGGCCATGATAAGAAGCTCATGGTGACCCATATGGTTATCTATGCTAAAGACGACAGAGACAGCTCCATGATTGCAGGAGAGCTGGTCACGTGACTTTACTATCAATATGTTTATTAAGGATTTTAAGTACAAAGACATCCAACAGTCCAATGTACAGAACATAGGTGAATGGTCATGTGACTTTCATGAGGAACTTTGCTCAAAATCATGAAAACAATTGCCAATATACCACTTATCGTTGAAGCTCGTTAAATTTAAAAAAAACAAAAAAAAACAAAACACATACAAACTCGAAAACTCAAATTCTGCGTTGGCCTTTTCTCCCCAGTGCTCTTCTGCTGCACATACCATCCTGCACTGCGATATTCAATCTCCCATAACAATTAATCTCCCTGTCATTTTTGCAGTTGCCCTCCTGATGACGCTCCTAGGAGCAGATGTGTCATGGGTCTTGAATGACATGCAAGCACATAATGTCTAGATACTTCAGCATGGCCATCTGGGATGTGCGATGTGAATATCCCAGGAGGCTGCAGGCTTCACCTTTGCCTAAGAAAAGAATTCAAACTGTGTGTGGGCATTGCGAAAAAAAGACACATGCTTTCTGCAGTTGTGAATAGGAAGGGGGAGATTTCATGTGTGAAGGTCCACTTCAACAGGTCACATGACTGGGCTCACTTTCCTTTTTTTCTTCTTTCTGAAGCCATGACTGTGCCATATAAATGTGCACAACCTTTTTTTTTTTTTTTTTTTAAAGCAGTAGTAAAACTGCAGCATGTTAGTACTGATGCTTTATGAATTGGCTTCTTAGACCTCTTGGATTAAAGTGTAAAATCCTCAAAATTATATCATCCCCTAGTAAAACAATCATTCATTTTTTCAATAGCTGGTCACATTGTTATTCATTATATTTATGCCTGCAGTAAGATTTTAAGTAAGCATGCAAAGTTATAATAATTACCAGACAGATTCTAAGCACAGTAATGGCGTGTACTCAAAAAATGTGTACCAGTACTTGTATGTACCTGTATGGATATAGCAGAAGCCACATTTGTGGATCTCTGTAACATAGCAGCATGCCAATTTATACAATTTTCTCAGAGAATGAGGAGGTCAAAATGCAGCCAGTCAACGTACTTTTTACTTTATTCTCAGTCTGAAGAGATTCTTCATTTATGGGATAATTAAACCTGATTCATACATTATTTATTGCTCTTCATCTAATGAAGGCTTAAAAAGGGGCATGCCAATTATCATTTAGCTTATTATTTATGAGAATAAAGAAAAAAACAGTTACTAAAGTATAAGGCTGTACAATCTATGGGGGATCTACTTCGCAGGAGCATCTGGACTACTGGAGGATTTTGCAGAAGGATGTGTTGTGGGGATCCAGAGTGTAGGATAAAAGTAAATATATACATGGGAGATGGGGTACTTTAGGGTGGAGCAGCAACCTAAAAGTACACTTAACCTTTAAGGATTTTTCAACCTTTAAGGATTTTTCTTTTTCATGTCTATCTAAAAAGGAAAGCAGTCACAATGAGTAAAGATTGCTTCCCAAGGTTATATTGGGTACAAACTCTCCAGAGGCCTAAATGGAGTTTGTAGTACAAAAGCAGGAGTCTGGCAGAGAAGATTAGATAGGAGGCTGTGCAGTGCCAAGGAAGACTGCACACAGGTGAGTATAGGACTAGGAACGGCCTTCAAAAATAAGTAACTGTACTGTGACCTGTTGTGTAGTATATTTATTGACATTAATATAGCTCTTGCGTCACCTCCCATGATTACAAGCGCAATTCCTGCAAGCTGCAAATACATAACGTCACGAGTTTCAATTGGAGGGTTGTACTGCCAATTCAAAACTAAATGCATTAACACACATTGCATTAAGAAGATTTGCGCAAAAACATCCAAATTATTGGACTGCAATACCTGCGTATTGCCTTAGTGTACTGGAATACAAAATAAATGGTACCTCAACGCTTATAAGGTGCCGCAACCCATATATGTAAATAGTCTCTTGTTGTTTTACAGAACCTTTGTCCAATTTGAATAATATAAAAAAAAAAAAAGTTTCTGTAGCCATGAGAAACCATATGTGTTACCTCATTAAGGTATATAAATAGACAATTGTAGAAGATATAACCAAGACATTGTGAAACACAGAAATCCAGTATGGTCACCAACAATGTTAAATTGAGATAAATTGGTAAACTATATGCAATACCAATTACAAGAAATCATCATGTCCCATCTGATGCTTGGTGGAGCCGCACTTCACGGCTTTGGTGCCGCCCGATTGCAGATTGCTGCCTACCCTTCTCACAAGTCTATGGGCAGAATTATCTCCTTGGTGAGGGCATTGCTCCCATCCCCAAGCTTGCCTATGCGTTATGAAGCCAGCTATCTATGAAGTGCTATTCCTGCTTTGGTAAGTACAATGAAGCAGTGTTATCTACTCCTGTCAGTGCAGCCTTTACTAAAGCTAAAATACATGGAAACCATTCACCTGCCTTAGTTTAAGGGGGCACACTGACCAGTAGTTTAAGAGGGGACATTAAGCATTGGCTACTAATTTAAGGGACACACTGAGCACTAACCACCAATATAAAGTGGCCTACTGAGAGCTGACCATAAATATAAGTGGGAACTGATCACCAATATAAAATGGACCTGCTAAAAATTGACCAATAATGTAAGGGGGCACACAGAGCACTGATCACCAATGTAAAGGCGCTTGCTAAAAATTGACCAGCAATGTAATGGAGCTGAACACTAAAGTAAAGGGGCACACTTAGTACTGAACGCCAAAAAAGGGAGGTACATTGAGCATTAACCACCAACTAAGTGACACACTGAGGACTGGTCAACAATTAAGTGAGCATATTGGAGTGTAAAGAGGCACAATGAGCTCTGATCACCAATGTGGTAGGTGGGGGGGAAAGGCACACTGAACACTGGCCACCAATTAAGAAGATGCACTAAGCGTTGACCACCAATGTAAGAAGGCACATTGAACTCCAGTGTAAGGGGGCATGTTGAGTAAATGTAGCACACATAAAGATACACTTACTCCTGACCACTGCACTCTGAAAGCTGTGTTATGCAATTACATAGTCCTGTCCCCTGCACATATGCAGTATGTTGTACATTACACAGTCCTGACTGCTGCACTGTACACTTAATTCTGTCCTATCATAATCCTACAATAGAGGAGTTTAAACTTTTTTTTTTTTATTTACTGTTCGGGTATAGGGGCTTTTTTTTTTTAAATTACAGGGTCCTGGTCTTGCAATAGCTGAGAACCACTGTGTTAAATCAATGGTGGATAAACTATATGGATCACACATCAGTAATAGTGATGTGTCCTCAGTGTAACAGAGTTATGTATATCAGTCATTGGATTCTGCAATTCAGTGTTGTTACTACAGTCACAAACTCCAAACCACTGTACAGGGAAGCTAATTAACCACATAGCTTTACTCTGTGGGAGGAAACCAACTCAAACACACAAATCACTTGGTGCCTTGGTGGGCACTGTACAGACTCAGCAGTGGATTTGGCATATATGAGTATACTTCAGGTTTCTCCTTGTGCAGTTTCCAAAAAAGGATCAGCCTTTAATGACAATGCAGAGCTCTCACTAGTTCCTAAATAACCCACATATGACCTATTTCAACTATATGCAACTTTTTTTTTCTTTTTACTAGTGTCTGTTTTTTATGGGCTTGTTCATTTTGCAGTGCTAAAAACTCCACACCAATACAACAGCCTTTATGTATTTTGCCTAAGGGCTCATACAGACAGGTGCAAAAAATATGCTGCTCTCAGAGGTATACAGTGGTTGACTTTTTTTTCTTGCTCAATATATTTTTATAAGGTTTTGCAGTACAAAATAAGTGTAAACAAACCTGTGTCCATTGTAAGACATAACTGAAATATGTGGAGAAAAAAAAAAAAAGGAAGGTCCAAGATATCTCTCGACCTACCTAAAAAGAGGAGTCTGGGAACATCAATGGTAAAGAAATTGTACAATAATGTTGTATGAGAGCTTTTTATTTCTCTTAGGGCTCATGTACACTGCAACTGATAAACTCACGTTTAGGAGCTGTTCAGCGTTTTTTTCAGCAGCCCCTGAACTCATCCTAATGTTTTCCTATGTGTCCATGTACACATCGTCCTTTACAGTCGTTTACAGGCATTTAGTTTACAGTCGTTTTTTTGAACGCAGAAAACTTGCGTTCAGCAGTCGATTTGATCAGCGTTTCAAACGCAAAATGCTTTTAAACGCAGCAAATAGCATTTATAAGCATTTGTGTCTGAAAATGTTTTAACTCTTCCATTTCCCGATGCTGTCCAGATCCTTTTTTCATCATGAAAAATGCATGCAAAGTGTTTTCAAGGTACTCAGATGGACAAAACACTGAACACAGGATGTTCCTACCAAGCTGGTCACACATTGTAATGACCAATTCACACCTCAGACCTCTCCCACCCTTGGAAACAAAAGATATGTTAATGACCATTCACACCTCATATTCCTCATGAAGACCCCCTGCCAGGTGGCCTTAATGACTCACTCCACCAGACATCTTTCCCACCCTTGGAAACAAAAGAAATGTTAATGAGCAACTCACACCTAAGCTAATTTCAACAAATACTGCTGTCTCTGCTTCTACTCTCTGTATTTCTCTGAAACAGTCTGAAATAGTGAATAATTTACCACTTTTCAGTACATTCTGGGCATTTGGGAGGTTCTCCTGTGCTTATCTTTAAAAAACACTTCTAAACGCAAAATGCACTTTAATGCGCATAAATGTGGCTAAACGGATGTTTTTTAATCTACGTTTTCCAGCAGTCATTTTCCATCATTCAGAAGTGTCCCGTTTACATGGGGCCTTACACTTCTGAAGACAGATCTATTACAGCCAATGTGTCCATGTACACGGTGACATTTAGATCTGTATTCTAGAGCAGCATTCAGGGACCTGCGTTCTAGGAGGAGAGTACTGGAATAGTTGAGGTGCGTACACCTAAAACGTGTAAATGAGCTCACTTACAGGCATACACTTCTAAATGCTGTTCACAGATAAAAGTGAGTACTCTGTGCACCATTACATGCATTTTTGGTGCTAGATCTTTCTTCTAGCTACTACCAGTGTTTACATGAGTATTTAATTATGCCCATTTTCATGAGCGCTAAAGAAAAGTAAGGCTGCATTCACACTTATGAGGTTTGTAGCTTGAAGCTCCAAAAATGCTCAAACTTAAAAAAAAAAAAAAAAAAAAAAAAAAAAAATCAATTTTCCTCTAAGGTGCCTGTTCACACCTGATCGCGTTAACAGGCACCACAGAGAACAATAGAATTTTTAAGTTTGAGCGTTTTTGGAGCTTTGAGCTACAAATCAATCAAGTGTGAATAGAGCCTAAAAAAGGCAGACTCCAGGGATATATTCCCTGTCCCTCTGGTGTTAAAGACACAGGTGTGAACTGACTGCAGGTTTTTAAAGAACTAGTGTGAATGAGGTCTAACTTGTACAGCATAGAGACATTTGTAATAGGCGATTTCCCTTTTTCTAATTAATCCTTGAACATACAACTGTTACCAACATAATAGTTTTCCTAAACTGTATCCATAACAACGCAGAAATTGCTAAACTGCTTGTGATCACTAGAATATTACAGGCGTTTTGTGAAAACACACAGTCACATGGCCACTAAGCAGACAATTCAGCTCTAGGCTGCATGCTTGCACATTAAATGAGAGATCTAGGATCCAGGCTGAAGTGCTGTCATGCAGTATGTGTACTTCCTCTATATAGAACATCTATAGTCTAAAAGAGAAAGTTTATTATGCATGTATACATTTCAGGGAAAGGATTACTGCAGGTTAGATCATAATCACTTCTGTAATCCACAATATATTTACATTGCTGGCTTGACAGGTACTGTCAAACTACAATGGCCAGCATATGGCTGACAATGGAACTAGGCATATTTTACCTATCTCCTTCAATGCAACTGCTGTGAATAAAATGCAATGGTTCTACGTATATTAAAGGAATAAAGTGATAAAACGATCAATCATTTACTGCACTAATAGCATAGAAGACCCAGGATGTTTTTTTTTCAGTATAGATCAGCAAGGCTGAATCTAAAAGGCAAGTACGGCAAGGCTGCTGGTGGCTACAATAACAGATTATTTAGAATGCTACAGACTTTCAATTATTTACATTTTTAAAAGACTCATTTTGTAGTGGTCACCAATTATGCTATAGTAGCAGAACAATACGTACAATTTCTCTATAGAAACAGTAAGCACACCACATACCAGTTTACTGAGATTTACTTTATATCAGCTACAGATACACTAAGGCATTGCTATGGAAACAATAAAGAATAGTTTATATGGAGTGACGGTGGTTCTGGTATTGTATAGAAGTGGTCTTTATCATTTGGAGCACCATGACCTCTGTGTTACTCACACTGCCTAGTATACTATCCTCAATATTGTTTAGCACCGTTCTTCCCACTAACTGTAAGTGGAAGGTTTTGCAATTGTATGTGCATATTTTTCCCAGAAAAGCAGCAATGTTTTACTCCTGTCTTTCTGGTCTGCGGAACTTTCTGGATAACCAATTGTTTGATTGGATTTTTTTCCTTACCGTGACCTCTGGATTTCAAAGGCACTGCTGGTCCCACTCTGTATTTGGTCACTACAGCTGACGACAGGGGTGGCTGAAGTCCTGCAAAAAGCAGCCGGTAAAATAGCAGAGGTGAGGGAGTTAAGACGGCCTCTGCTACCTATACAAGGTGGTTGGACAGGGACCCCGCTCCCTGCGGATGATGGAACACTGCTTGTAAAGGCATCCTCCTCCTCTTCTTCCTCATCATACTCAATTAACTGCTGTTTCCTTAACTGCATCTCTTGTTCCATGAGCTCCCGTCTCCCACCCACAGAAATAGGCAAGGGTCCTGATGGAGAGGTTAGTCCTGTCTTGCTGAACGGTGCATGTTGAGGAGTTGCAGGAAATGTTGCATTAAGTGATGTATTGTGCATTGCATCCTTTTCTGCAAGATGAGAAGTCTGCGGAGTCCTGCTTAGTGCACATGCAGCACCCTCCCTTGCTACCCCATTAGCCTGCAGGGGTCGCCCATCCAAGGAGATGTTGGTAAGGAAAGAGAGGGCAGCCTGTCTCCTGCGAGGATCCATGCGCTGCTGCCTCCTAATGTGATCCAGGCTATAGGAACCTGGAGACTGTATGGAGCCCACTGTCATCCCATTGATGTTGCTTTTGCTGCTAGTTGCAGCAGCCATAGTATATGCTAGAGAAAGATCAGTGGAGGCTGCAGGACAGCTTCATAGCAGCGGAGTGCCAGAGTACACAGCACACAGCAGCTCACACACAGCAGTAGCAGCAGCAAGGCACTGCTTGTTATTGCTGCGTGCTGGGCGGGATCACAGATGACATGCTTCCTCTCTTCCCTTCCCCTGTTTATGCCTACTGCACGTGTGCAATAATGGGATGGATCTCCCCAATTTGCTTACACTAGCCGATATAAAGACCAACTGCTCCCCCATGTGGATTCATCAAATATTACATTATAAAGCGGAATCCACTCAGTCTGATTAAACATTGCAAACAAAACAACTCAAAGAACTAACAACTGTGAAGTTCCAGGGTTACTATAAAACACAGGAACATTACCTTAAAAAGGAATTAAAGATGTCCATGCAGGGAATGCTTTAATATTTGACAGTATACTTGGCAGCACAGTGCCTAAATGGTTAGCACTTCCACCTGGCAGTACTAGGGTCGTTGGTTCGATTCCCAGCTACGGCTCCTCCTGCCTGGAGTTTGCATGTACTCCCTGTGCCTGCATGGGTTTCCTCTGGGTACTCCGGTTTCCTCCCACACTCCAAAGACATGCTGGTAGGTGAATTGGATCCTGTCTAAATTACCCTGGTATGTATGAATGTAAGCTAGGGACCTTAGATTGTATTCCCCTTGAGGGTTAGGGACTGATGTGAATGTATAATATGTATGTAAAGCGCTGCGTAAACTGATGGCGATATAAAAGTACCTGAAATAAATAAACAGCTGGAAAGTGTCAAAAATATATATTGAAAAAAATACCTTAGATTGTAAGCTCCAAGGAGCAGGGCCCTCCTAACCCTCTCGTATTGAACTGTATTGTTGCTGTATTGTCTCCTGTTATATTGTAAAGCGCTGAGCAAACTGTTGGCGTTATATAAATCCTGTGTAATAATAATAAATATATTGTAAAGCGCTGAGAAATCTGTTGGCGCTATATGAATCCTGTATAATAATAATAATAATATATATATTGTAAAGCGCTGAGAAATCTGTTGGCACTATATGAATCCTGTATAATAATAATAATAATAATATATATATTGTAAAGCGCTGAGAAATCTGTTGGCACTATATGAATCCTGTATAATAATAATAATAATAATAATATATATATTGTAAAGCGCTGAGAAATCTGTTGGCGCTTTATGAATCCTGTATAATAATAATAAAATACAACACATGCATACACAGACACATTTGAAAACAGAACACATCTTAATCTATTAATATACGGATTGCAAGGCAAACTAACAAGGCTCAATCTACTCACTGAAGTAACATTCAATATTCTAACATAAAAAAAACAAACTATTGTATGCATACTTTCATTGAGGAAATCTGGCCTATGCGTATGCGTTTGTTTCCTGCATATAGTCAAACCTGCATTCAAATATATTCCTCAACAGCAACAAAAGATATGAATCCACTTTGTGCACACCAAAAGCCCTTTACAAATTCAGATATTACCTTGTAAAAATAGTGGTGACATCATCACTGTGCTGTGCAGACAACAGAGCTGTGGAAGAGACCCGGCAGGCTCCAACCACTACGGATTGGCTGCAGAAAACTCTGGTGCAGTGGGGGAAATATCAGAGACAAGACCAGTCACTTTGCAGAAGAAAAAGGATAGCAGTGTGGTGCCTATTACAGAGGTAAAGTTTCACAATGGAAGACTTCACAGATCTTGAAGAAATACATAAATACACTAAGATTGAATTAAGAATAAGCATGCCTCCTGTAATGGACAATATTTGCTTATCCTGGAGTTCAGCTTTAAAAACAGTCAGCTGATGGCTGAGAAGCTGGATATGCACCAGGGACAGACAACGTAAAGTGTAACTAAGGGCTCGTTCACACTTGACTGTTTTACCAATGCTTGCCAAACACCCCTATAGCATTTGGCAAGCGTTGGTCCGGTGTTTGCAGAGCGTTTTTAACGCTCGGCAAACGCCGCATGCGCGGTTTAGCGGTGGTTGCTAGGTGTTTGCTGAGCGTTAAAAACGCCTATAATGAAGTTTAAATGGTGTTACCGCTCCGCAAACGCCCCACAACCATGCCGCAAACGCCGGCTGGGCGTTTGCGGAGCGGCACCATAGGCTAGAACAGGAGGCTTCAACGCCTCCTGACTCGACCAGAGGCGTCCGGTTTGCCGTGACGCGACCCTAACGCTCCCGTTAGAACAGCACCATGTGATGCAATGTGCAGAATTGTCCGAAACATTTGGGAAGCGGTAAAAACGCTTCCGAAACGCCTCTCTGCCGCCTGCACACAATGCTAGTGTGAACGTAGCCTAAAGCAAAACTTTTTAAAGTTTTGGATAGAATCCAGTGGGCTTCGAAAACCTGTCAGTTTGTAAAGTGATTCTCCAATCACCCCCCAAAAAATGAAAGGACTCAGCAACTACAAATACTGCTGCTGCTGACTTTTAATATAACGGACAACTACCTGTTCAGAGATACAGTGATGTCCTCACCTGAGTCGATTCTTCAATCGCCTTCAGGTCCCTAGCGCTGACATCTTAAGCAAAGGAAACTGGCAGTGAAGCCTTGCGGTTTCGCAGCCAGTTTCCCAGTTCGCAAGCGCAAGTCGCACTGAGCTCCATGAATGGTCCGCAGTCTTCTGTGACAGCTTTATTGCTGTATATGTTAGGGAGATTCACCTTCTCTATTTGTCTTGTCTACTGTTATCATCAAAAGTGATAAAAATCCCAAATTCTGGATGGACATCAGAACACTAATAAAGGGGACATTTTTCAATAGGGACACTAGTCCTGGTGACACACTGAAATTCTCTCACTTTGGGAGGGACTTCCTCTCACTTCCTGTTTTGGCGATGGGGCAGGAAGTGAAGGGGAATCTCTCCAATGGGCACAAATGGCAAAACACTTTACACTTTAACCACTTCCATACCGGGCACTTTTACCCCCTTCCTGCCCAGGCCAATTTTCAGGTTTCAGCAATCTCACATTTGGAATGACAATTGCGAGGTCATGCAACACTCTACCCAAACTAAAATTTTATCATTTTGTTCACACAACTAGAGCTTTCTTTTGGTGGTATTTAATTGCCACTGGGGTTTTTATTTTTGCTAAATTAACAAAAAAAAGACCAAAAATTTTGAAAAAAAAAATAATAATTTGCTTCTATAATAAAAATTTGCATATAAATAACTGTTCTTCATACATTTAAGCCAAGATGTATTCTGCTACATTTATTTGGCAAAAATAATCCAAATCAGTATTATTTAGTCTGTAGAAAAGTTAAAGTTCACAAACTATGGGATATATCTGAAAATTGATCAATCCTGAAGTACTGACAGCCAAACTAATTTCTTGAGGCCCAAAAATGTCAGAACAGTACATATATGCCCAAATTAACCATTTTTGCAAAGTAGACAGTCCGATGTATTTCATAAGAGGTATGGCACGTTTTTTGAAGTTGTAATTTTTTTCTCATAATTTTTCGGAAAATGAAGAAATTTACAGCATCATCATACAACTGGTGTGGCGGTGATCAGGGACACTGACTGGTAACAGTATGAAAAAAAAATTATAATTTTTTTTTTTATTTTTTTTTTTTTTTTTACACAATTTGATTGCTTATAGCAAAGAATTTCTTTGCTATAAGCAAGCATTTAACTGAATGAAATTGATTCATTCAGGGGTTTTTTGTTAAGATTAGCTGTGACTGGCCACGGCTAATCACATGACACAGATTAACTGTAATTGGCCCAGCCTGTGCATGTGATCACTGTGACCATTCACAGCTAGACACACTTTTACACAATGGATGGCATGAAAGGAAGTCAACCATTGTATACAACTGTCATGTGACCTGCTGTGATTGGTCACAGCAGGTCACATGGTACTGGCAACAGGGCCAGCACACAGATCTGTTAATCAGCATTGTCCGAGGTACACGGCCGGTGACAGATCTCGCCACAGCGTGGCCCTGCGGGCACGTGCAAAGTGCGATCCGGGAAGGACGTAATATGACGCCCTCCCAGAGGGATGAGATGTTCCACCAGCCGTCATTTGACCATAGGCCAGGAGGCAAGTGTTTAAAGAAAAAGTTCATATTTAGATCATGTCACATGTTCCACCTATTTTTAGGATAGAAAATGTAATATGTTCTAGCTCCTGCACTGTCTCTCCAGAACCCCCTCTCCAGTGAACGGGGTGGGGGTTCCACACTCGCTGTCACTTTTTAAAGTAGCGTGGTAGTGTGGGGCTTCCCCCACACAGCAGCACCGTTCACAGTTTCCTGTGAATGAATAAACTACAAGTGCCATCAGCCACTGTGGCATACATATTTGAAGTTTGAATGAAGTGTAAGTGCACTGATCAGCACTCCGGTATTTCATTCACTTTGCCTACAGATCTGCAATGACAGCCAGTACAGAGATACGGGCAACAGAGCTGCAGGCACTGTGTGCAGGAGACTGACGTTGCACTGAGGATATGTTGATCCCGGGTGCAATGATTTCCAGACTCCTGTTTCAAAAAATGAAAAAAAAAAATGCTAACTTTTTTACCTGAAAAAGGATGTACATTTATTATTTTTTTATGTAAAGGTGAACTTGACTTTTAACATGGATCTATTGACCTCCATTTGACTGTAAAATGTTCCTTATTAAAATAATGTTTCTCGTATCCAACTTGTCTGCTCACAAGAATATACAGTAAACTAAAGGTCATAACAGAACAAACACAGATAGAATATATAAACAATTGTCACTATAACTACAGTACACTATAATCAACATTATTGCACAAGCATGGCTTCAAAACCCTGGATATTTACAGTGGTATAAGCTAGGGATGCACAGATATACCGGACAAAAATAGGGCTATCGGCATTTTGCTGATAAGAAAAAAAAATGTGCTGATAATGGCATGCTGTGTCCTATAGACTTCAATGCAAAATAGCCACCTAGTGACTTCAGTGCAGAAATGCCAGCCCCATTGATTAGATTAAATAAAAAAAAAAAAAGTAAAAAAAAAACCTGTCAGTTTTCAGCCAAGTGCATCCTGAATTTTCGGTTTCGGCACCGGAAATTTCATTTTGGTGCATCACTAGTATAAGCCAAGTAGTAAATATTATTTACAGAGCTATCCAATAGTTCTTCTATACAATAACTATATCAAAAAGGAGCAACTATACTTGAAGTGGCTCTGTCAGTGCATTGAAGGCAGCTGCAGTGCCTAGAGCTTCAGCAGGGGAGTGCAAACAATACCTTTCATGTGGGTGGTACTGAGTATCAGTTCGCTCTGCTGTTGTGTACAATCCATTAGCCATAGACAGAACCTACAAAACACATGCTCTGCAATCTGAGCTGTGTGTTTGTAAACAACTACAAAAATGTTACTACAATCACTCAGACATGTAAAGTATATAGTTACTGAATTCTATTATATTAGAGTGCCCACTGATCCCCCAAACTCTGGGTACTCTCCAAAGCTCCATTCAGAGCTAAGCATAGCGTTTTTTGTACATATATGTCACTGTGATTTTTACGCGTTTTCATACGTTTTTAGCGGTTTTTGAGCATTGCTGATTTTTTTAGTAGCCAATAGAGAAAAATATAATTTGTTGTTAGGTTTTTCTGCTTCTTTAGCTTTTACATTTTTTTAATTATTTTATCATTTTGTTTGAGTAAAGGGTTAAAGTTAAGGTTAGAATTAGTGTTTGGGTTAGTACTTTATTATTTTCCTATTATTTATTTATTTAGGGTGTTAAAGCGGAGCTCCACCCAAAAGGGGAAGTTTTGCTTTAAGGACTGCTCCCCCACCATTATGGATTGGCCCCTTTGGGGAGCGGAGGGGGGTACCCGGCTGTGAAGCCACAAGCTATCAGAGCCGGGTGCCCACACTGAAGATGCAGGCCTCCTGGAATACAGGACGGCCAGTGAAACGAGCTGCGGGGGACACACCACGGGACCGAGGGACAGGTAAGTGGCTGTTTTTTAAAAGTCAGCAGCTACAGTTTTTGTAGCTGCTGACTTTTATTTTTTGATAGGTTGAGTGGAACTCCGCTTTAATAATAACCACACATGAATACACAAACAAATAAAAACAAATACTATGTAGTAATAAATAATAATTAACCCCTAACCTTAACCCCCTAAACCTTAATAAAATATTAAATAAAACACCTAAACTCAAACAAAAAAAATACAATAATAAAATGAATAAATGTAAAATAAATACACAATAAAATTAATCAATTACTATGTAATAATACATTGATAATTAACCCATAACCTTAACCCCTAACCTTTAAAAAAAAAGTAATAAAACTGCAAATTATTATTATTATTGTATTTTTTGTTGGGGTAATCATTATTAGTATTATTAAATTTCATTTTTTTCCAAGGTTAGGGGTTATTATTTATCCTGATTTTTTATTTATACGTGTATTCATTTTACATTTACTCACTCATATATTACTTTTTTTTTTTTTACTATTTTCATTTGAGCAGAAAATTGTGCAAACCATGCGTTAAAACATGCGAAAGCAAGCAAAAACGTGCCAATTGCACGTTTTTATTTTCTATGGGTAAAAACGCACCAAAAATGTGCAAATCTGCCCAATTTGAGCTACAAAAGTAGCTCCAAAACTTTTTTGAGCTTCAGGCCTTCTGCTGCAGGCAACTTGAAGTGGAGATGTGAACCATCTTCATAGGTGCGCATGCGGAGAGAGAGAGATACTAGCAAGTACACAGCATAGAATCGCTAGTAATTGTTTGGAGTTTATATGGAACAGCGCTTTTTACATCATCCACATGTGAGTGTAATGCAGTGTATTAATGTTTTAAATAAGGATAAGGCACTATGTTTTGATTTCTCATGGCATATGAACCGATGGAGGAGGACTACTAAAGAAGTGAGGAGATCCAGACCCTTTAAGATAACAATCCCATCTATCCACAGTCCATATAAGGGACACAAGCTTTATATGACCTCAATGGTTTGGTCACATTTACCAGGTAAGAGCACAACTAGTGAAGGTGCATGAGTGGTTGTTATGATAACACACCAGAGGTGAATCAAGCAACAGTTGATTTGTCCACATCTCTTGAAAAAGTGAATTATCATGGATGTGACATGGACAATATGTTTCATTTTGGAAGAGATATATACATTTTCGAAGAGATATACGAGTCTGGAAGTTTTATATGTACATATTGGTTACCAGTGGAGTGCGGCACTAATTTCTTGTAGTTGTATATTGTTGACACATTTGTATGGGTATGTGTATGGTGCAAGCGATCTCCTATTTTTCACTTAGTCTGGCACAAATAGTTAATTAGGTACCACAGCAGCTCGCAAGATTTCATTTTATATTATTCATGAAGAACCCCGGCTGAGAACACGTTTTAAAACAACATCAGACTTACTAAAGTATATTTTGTAAAGTGCTGCACAAACTGTTGGCACTATATAAATCCTGCATAATAAAAATCATAGTTTTAGAGAAAGTACAGTTTACAGTTATCCTTTTGGCCTGACGTAAAGCAACCTTCCCTCCCCTTCCCATGGTGCATACTTACCTACATTAGATGGTCACAACCCAGAACAATCTTCAGACTTTCATAGGAACCTTTCAGCTAAAAGCTCTGAAGATTTCTGTGAAGCAGGGTACTCTGATTCCAGGGAGACTGCACACACTAGGGAATCGATTTGGAAAGTGCTCTACTTCTTAAATTGAATCGGAAAGCTGATGAGGGTGGGGCTTAGTACTAGGAAGGTGGGGTTTTACCTCTTGTCCACAATCCAAGGGGCTCCACAGGAGACAGAAAGTGAATTGAAGACTTCCATAGGTATTGTTTCTGCAATTCAATAGCACCTTCATCTTAGTCACTTTTTTGGTTAGGATCACTTTGGCCCTTACACTGCCACCAATGTGACCATTACGTTAGCAGCAGCACTGGCATGTAAAACAGACTTCCAGCTAATAGATCGCTTGTTTACCATTTCAGTCTCAGATGCATGCTCTTTTGGAGAAGTGTTTCTGACGACTGTAAAGCTACCCATTTACTTATACATGTACTGTAATTTGCTCCCCACCTATCTGGCACTCCTTCCCTTACCTCCACCATGTGCCAAAGGCTTACCTGCCCCCCCAGGTGCCCAGGACGTCCATGGAGGGTATCAGGATGCAGAATGGTGAAAGATCAGCAAACACCTGCTTACTGATCTCCCTTTGGGGAAGTCAGAAGTGCTCAGCTCTGAAATAAATGAACCCCCCAAATTTTTAAAAGCCCCCACCTCCACAAATGGACAGACCAGGTGCACATGCATACTAAAACAATTACAGTACCACATGTATTACAGTTGCCAGAAAACGTATGTGAACCCCTTGGGATTACGTGGAGTTTTGCATGAATTGGACATAAAATGTGCTCTGAACGTCATCTAAGTCACAACAATAAAAGAACACAGTCTGCTGAACATAATACTACACAAACATTAGATGTTGCCATGGTTTAATTGCACATAACATGTAAACATTCACAGTGCAGGGAGGAAAAAGTATGTGAGGCCCTAGCTTAATGACTTCTCCCAGAGCGAATTGGAGCCAGGAGTGAGCCAACCTTGACTCAAATCAGTGTGATGATATTGGATGTGTTGCTGACAGCTGTCCTGCCCTTAAAAAACAAACACACCTGTTTTGGGTTTACTGGTTTCAAGAAGCACTGTCTGATGTGAACCATGCCTCGCAGAAAAGATCTTACAGAAGACCTACGATCAAGAATTGTTGACTTGCATGAAGCTGGAAAGGGTTACAAAAGTATCTCCAAAAGCCTTGATGTTCATGTGTCCACGGTAAGACAGACTGTCTACAAATGAAGAAAGTTTAGCACTGTTGCTACTCTCCCTAGGCATGGTCGTCCTGTAAAAATGACTGCAAGAGCACAGTGCAGAATGCTGCATGAGGTAAAGAAGAATCCCAGAGTGTCAGCTAAAGACCTACAGAAATCTCTGGCACATGCTAACATTTTTGTTGACACATCTACAATAAGGAAAACATTAAACAAGAATGGAGTACATGGGAGGACACCACGGAGGAAGCCATTGCTGTCCAAAAAGAATATTGCAGCATGTCTGAAGTTTGCAAAAGAGCACCTGGATGTTCCACAGCACTACTGGCAAAATATACTGTGGACAGATGAAACCAAGATTGAGTTGTTTGGGAAGAACACACAACACTATGTGTGGAGAAAAAAAAGGCACAGCACACCAACATCAAAACCTCATCTCCACTGTTAAACATGGCGGAGGGAGCATCATGGTTTGGGGCTGCTTTGCTGCCTCAGGGCCTGGACGAATTGTTGTCATTGATGGGAATATGAATTCCAGAGTTTATCAAGACATTTTGCAGGGAAACGTACGACCATCTGTCCGCCAACTGAAGCTCCGCAGAGGATGGGTGATGCAACAGGACAATGACCCAAAGGATACAAGTAATTTAACAAAACAATGGCTGCAACAGCACAGAATACGCCTTCTGGAGTGACCCAGTCAGAGTCCTGACCTCAACCCGACTGAAATGCTGTGGCATGACCTTAAGAGAGCAATTCACACCAGACATCCCAAGAATATTGCTACACTGAAACAGTTTTGTGAAGAGGAGTGGTCCAAAATTACTCCAGATCGTTGTGCAGGTCTGATCTGCAACTACAGGAAACATTTGGTTGAGGTTATTGCTGCCAAAAGAGGGTCAACCAGTTATTAAGTCCAAAGGTTCACATACTTTTTCCTCCCTGCACTGTGAATGTTTATATTTTATGGGCATTTAAACCATGGCAACATCTAATGTTTGTGTAGTATTATGTTCAGCAGACTGTGTTCTTCTATTGTTGTGACTTAGATGACGTTCAGAGCACATTTTATGCCCAATTCATGCAAAACTCCACTTAATCCCAAGGGGTTCACACACTTTTTCTTGCAACTGTAGGTTTCACCAGACACACTGGAAATAATGATTTTTTTATAAACTGACCTATGGACAATTGCGGGTACCGTAGTTTTTCACAAGTGACAATTTTGAGGTTTGATATATTTGGCATCTATTAATCCACTGAAATCTCATCTTTTATATTTTACAAAAAAATAGTGTTTTATGCCTGCATGCACTAAAATATTTTTTACGAAAAATAAAGATTTTATAAGCAGCAGCACAATTATCATGTGGCATAAAAAAATTGCAACATCCACCATTTTATTGTCCAAGGTCCCTGCTTTCAGAAAACTGATGTTATGGGCGTTTTAAGTAATCTCCAGGCCTAAAATGTGCATTTCAATATGCGGAAAAAGGTTCTGGCAGCCAAAAGGTTAATGCGAATAGTAGGCAGTAGATTCGTCCAGGTATCTCTTCATTCCAGCAGCAGCGTGTGTGCATGTGTGTTCAAATGATCTGAGATTTGATCATTTTAGCACAATCAGTGTTTAAGTAATATTTACTAATCTGCTGTGATCTGCAGACTAGTGAGCACTGGTAGCATTAGCCATTAGCATTCTTGGCTGTTTTGTACAAACCTTAAAATGAGCAGACTTTGTCCTAAATCCTGGTGTGGGAAAGCATTGGGTCAAGGTGAAATGAAAGTCATCCAATGAAATGCAATAAGGCCATTACACTCAGGGTAACATGACAGCATGCCAATTAAAGCTGAACTCAAGGCACACATTAACGCAGTCCTATAATCATTAATACACCATTAAAAGAACTTTTCAAGTGCAAGCTGTGCAAGTACCTGAATTTGACTTTGTATCAGTCTTTTGCAGTGTAATGTCCAGTCTGTACACATGCAATATAAGCATAGGAATACTTTCATGACTGTTGCAAGGGTGCTCCAGCTTTCCCCCAAAGGCGCAGCTTTCAAAAGACAAAAGAGTGATGTCACCATCTCCGTACTGCCCTGGTGTCTAGTAGGGCTGTCTGGATCAGAAGACCAACTGAACAGAATTACCTTTATAAGGCAGCAAGACAGTTCTTAAAGTGGTCATAAAGGATGAAGGTGTTTTACCTTCATGCATTCTATTCATGTAGGTAAAAAAAACCTTCAGTGTGTAGCTCCACTGTATTACCTGAGCCTGATCGCGATCCAGTGCTGTGCATGAGAGCCTTAGCTCTTGTAGGTCTCTCTCCTCATTGGCTCAGACAAAGCAGTGTGAGCCTTTGGCTTCTGTTGCTGTCAATCACACCCAGTGAGGAGGCAGGGGAGCAGGACCGAGCCACGTTCTCTATGTCTTATGGATGTACAGGGCTGGCTCAAGAGTGAGCATACAAAAGTGCCCCCAGAGCAAAAAGCTTGTTCTAGGGGCACTCGGCAGGGGGGGGAGGGGTCAAGAGCACCAGTGGGGGACCTCAGAAGAAGAGTATTGGGGCTGCTCTGTGCAAAACTATTGCACAGATCAGGTAAGTATAACATGTTTGTTATTTGTAAAGTTTTCTTTTTTTTTTCCCTTTAAAATTCAACCATTTTAAATATGCATGTCACCTTACCAGCCCTCCTTAGCCACTCCAGTCTCATTAGCTGGCGTAAATACCGGCTGCTTCCAGGAATGAAGGAGCATGTGACCTACTCCTATGTGACAGTGCTCAGTCACTGTCACATGACCAGGGGATTGACACCTCTGCTTTACGTAGCATCTGACACTTTGGTTTATAGTGCCAACTGCAGTGGAGGCAGGAGCATAGAGGGAACTCTGGTAAGGGGATTTGACATAGACAATGTGTTCCCATGTAGCGGTAAGATAATTGTCTTTTTAAAGCAAGAGTTAATGGGTTGTTATGTGTAGGTGTAGACTCACAGTAGAGGAAGAGACTGCAATACTTAACCTAATTTCTCACTCCAGCAGGTCTTGAGCGCTGCCCGCTTCCTCAACACTCAGGGTTACACATAGGTCCTTGCCATCCTCACAAACACTGTAGGACTATGGGTCTTGCATTGTACTTGATGAAGTCTGCATGTGACAGCCAGCCTGAGTGCCTTAGAGAACAGCCTTTAGGGGACCAGTCGCACAAGCATAGAGGGAACCTGCATTATCAAGGAAAAAGGTAGGTATTGCACTTTATACATTGTACATCTACACCTAAGGAGCATTTAACCTTTGCAGTGTGTGGAAGGGAGCAGCAAGGGGAGCACTTCAATGGTGTTTTATGTGTAAGTCCCGGAGTTCAGCTTTAGTTAAGTGCATTCAACATCTGGTGAGCAGGAGTCCTCACTATGAACAATGATGTGATCACACTTTAACAATAAGCCTTGGGGTGACATTTGACTGATTTATGAGAACTCACTTTTTTTTTTTAAACCAAGCTTTCTGTATAAGAAAGGCAAACAGGCGTGTTCCAAGATCACCAGATAGTGTTTAAGTTGGCATCAAACACTCAATCCTAATTGCAGCTGCTAGATGTATGATTTATGTTCTATACAAACTACTTTACTAACACCTCCACCGGTTCCCTATTTCTGCTGCATTTCCAGTTCCCAGGTACACCCCTACGTCACATCCCTTGTCTCTATTTTTACCACAAATAATGCTCTCAGGTCTATGGAGTTTTTTTAATGTAGAGCAATTGTATACATTAATTTTAAATTAAAATGAAGAGACGTTATGCTTAGGATGAGGGTAGCAATTTTTCCCATCGGCCAGGCAGTTTTTTTTTGTCTTTGTTGTGACAGTCAATATATCTCATTGGTCAGCATACTGGGTTGAAGGTTCTATCCTCATTAATGCATACCTTCTCTTTATGGTTAATCTCTACTTTGGTTCTCTGAGTTTTATCATAGTTCATCAACATTTGAAATCTGGGGTTTGAAGTCTCATTTATATCTAATATAAACAGCACTACAAAGCACATAAAACCTGCTGCATTGGACTCTGCTCCATTAGGATCAATAATGTGTAAAGCATGGTGACATTAGCACCAACACATGCTAGGGTAGTCAAAACGTAGTAGATTGAAGTGCTGTGCAGTAACTGCAAGAAAGAATACACTAGTGGATACTACTGCTCTCAAAAGCTGGAAGAAAGCATTGACTGTCAATGAATGAGATGATCATCATTCATTTTCTTCTGTCACCAAATGTCATGTCCTGCCTTCCATGAGATAGTCAGAAGCAGTCAGTCCAGTGTTTATGGAAAATCAATTTAATCAGTTTTGAGAGGTTTCAAAATTCTGCATGTTTACAAAGGCGGCAAAAGATTGAGCCACTTCTGATATCACATTAAAAAAACAAAAAAAGTATTTTTTGAAAGGAAAAAAGATATAATTTTTTATCTGCTTACCATGAATAAATACATTTTTTAAAAAGAAAGGTCCCACCTTATTCTGTAGCATGCCTATGAAAAGTGACAGGGCATGATACGGATGGGGCTGAATAATGGAAAAGAGTAATTTAAAGCGATTGTAAAGGCTCAAGGGTATTTACCTTCATGCATTCTATGCATGAAGGTAAAAAACCTTTGTATGCAGCAGCCCCCCCAAGCTCCCCCTAAAACTTTCCTGAGCCCCATCGTGATCCAGTGCTATGCATGAGAACCTCTGCTCTTCTGGGACTCTCCCTCCTCATTGGCTGAGGCAGCAGCAGGAGCCACTGGCTCCCAATGCTGTCAATCACAGCCAGTGAGCCAATGAGGAGAGAGAGGGGGCGGAGCTGAGCCACGGCTGTGTGTGAATGGGCACAGAGAGCAGCGGCCTGGGAGCAAGCCTGCTTTGGTGCCCCCATAGCAAGCTGCTTGCACTAGGGGGAACTCAGGAGGGGAGGAGCCAGAAGCACCAGCGGGGGAACCAAGAGGAGGAGGATTGGGGCTGCTCTGTGAAAAACCACTGCACATAACAGATAAGTATGTTTGTTATTTAAAAAGAAAAATGCCTTTAATATCACTTTAAGGTCCCTTTCACTGTTATGCACCAATGAGCCCCAAAACTCCCACCTGTCCTCACCATCACCACCCCTACACAACACAACGGAGCTTAGATCTGATGACCACTGGTTTCTAATGAGACCTATGTCCCACACCGCATCTTTTACTATACCCAGGAACACTTCTTTTAGACTAGGTTCACACTACTGTGATGTGCTTATGACTTGATTTGCAGTGCAACTTTGATTGTACTTTGCATATTCTATGGGGCAAATCGCACCACAGTAGCACAGGTCTCCTTTTCCAAAGTCACATCGTAGATGAGCTGCATTGACATGAATGGACAGCATTGACCATGTTATTTCCATTGTCGTGCAATTTAGTGCGACCCAAGTCGCATCTGAAATAGCATCAGTGTGAACCAGGCCTTACAATGCTTGGCACTGCTTTTATAAATGCTTCTTTTCATTTTTACTATAGATGGCACAGTTTCTTTTACTGTGCTTGCCACCACTTCTACTATGACCAGTGACGCTTTTCTCCTTTACTATATATGGCACGATTTTGGGGTTTTTTTTCACGATGCACATTCAGCTCTTTAGCACTGACCTCGATTCCCTTCCCCAAAAGTACACAAGCACTCCAATGAAAAGCTGAATGTTGGCAGTAGGCATGCCTGGAACAGACCACAACATCAGAAGCATCCAGAGGTGTTCAGGGGATGAGATAAGTGCACTTAACATTTAGCTGAACTACGGGCACAGTAGCTACATACAGAACAAATGTTATTAAGCCCAGCCATTTTCAAACCTTCAGCTTTCCTCAGGGGTGCCTTGGAAAGATGCAAAACTGTATACAAGCCAACTGGTTGATGAAACCAGCCTTTTAGTTACAAAAAGTCACAGGTTTTCATTGTGCGCCCTTAACACCTTCCAGCTGCCAGCATCCTAACAACCAATCATCAGTTAATAAGGAGGACGTTTGGTACCTGCAGGGCCCCTATTAGAAATCATGGGGCCCCGTACAGCCTACCAACCCCCCCCCCCCCCACATACAACCTACCTGCCCAGCTCCCCCCCAGATGTGGAGGTGCTGAAGGCTAGGCAACCCTGGAGGTCAGAAATTAGGGGATGAGGGAGTTGGGAGGGTGTTCTACAGGTGAAACTCGAAAAATTAGAATGTTGTGCAAAAGTTAATTTATTTCAGTAATGCAACTTAAAAGGTGAAACTAATATATGAGATAGACTCATTACATGCAAAGCAAGATAGTTCAAGCCGTGATTTGTCATAATTGTGATGATTATAGCTTACAGCTCATGAAAATCCCAAATCCACAATCTCAGAAAATTAGATTATTACATGCAATCAATAAAACAAGGATTGTACATATTATTATTATTATTATACAGTATTTATAAAGCGCCAATAGTTCACTCAGCGCTGTACATCACAAAGGGGGACAGAACATGTGATAGAACAATACCAATACCAATACAATGAAAAAACATGAGGGGATCGAGGGCCCTGCTCTTTCGAGCTTACAATCTAGGAAGTAGAGCAATATCGGACCTCTGAAAAGTATAAGCATGCATATGTACTCAGTACTTGGTTTGGGCCCCTTTTGCAGCAATTACTGCCTCAATGCAGCGTGGCATGGAAGCGATCAGCCTGTGGCACTGCTGAGGTGTTATGGAAGACCAAGATGCTTCAATAGCGGCCTTCAGCTCTTCTGCATTGTTCGGTCTCATGTCTCATCTTTCTCTTAGCAATGCCCCATAGATTCTCTATGGGGTTCAGGTCAGGCGAGTTTGCTGGCCAATCAAGCACAGTAATCCCACGGTCATTGAACCAGGTATTGGTGCTTTTGGCAGTGTGGGCAGGTGCCAAGTCCTGCTGTAAAATTAAGTCAGCATCCCCATAAAGCTCGTCTGCGGAAGGAATCATGAAGTGCTCCAAAATCTCCTGGTAGACGGCTGCGTTGACCCTGGACTTAACGAAGCACTGTGGACCAACACCAGCAGATGACATGGCTTCCCAAATCAACACAGACTGTGGAAACTTCACACTGGACTTCAAGCATCTTGCAGTGTGTGCCTCTCCATTCTTCCTCCATACTCTGGGTCCTTGGTTTCCAAATTAGATGCAAAAGTTGCTCTCATCAGAAAAGAGGACTTTGGACCACTGAGCAACAGACCAGGTCTGGTTTTTTTTAGCCCAGGTAAGACGCTTATGACGTTGTTTGTTGTTCAGGAGCGGTTTGACAAGAGGAATACGACATTTGAAGCCCATGTCCAGGATCCGTCTGTGTGTAGTGGCTCTTGATACACTGACTCCAGCCTCAGTCCACTCCTTGTGAAAATCCCCAACACTTTTGAATGGCCTTTTCCTGACAATCCTCTCCAGGCTGCGGTCATCCCTGCTGCTTGTGCACCTTTTTCTTCCACACTTTTCCCTTCCACATAACTTTCTATTAATGTGCTTTGATACAGCACTTTGGGAACATCCAACTTCTTTTGCAATTACCTTTTGAGGCTTTCCCTCCTTATGGAGGGTGTCAATGATGGTTTTCTGCACAACTGACAGGTCAGCAGTCTTTCCCATGATTGTGATTCCTACTGAACCAGACTGAGAGACCATTTAAAGGCTCAGGAACCCTTTGCAGGTGTTATGGCTTAATTAGCTGATTAGAGTGGGACACTTTGAGCCAAGAATATTGCACCTTTTCACAATATTCTAATTTTCTGAGATTGTGGATTTGGGTTTTTCATGAGCTGTAAGCCATAATCATCACAATTATGACAAATCACGGCTTGAACTATCTTGCTTTGCATGTAATGAGTCTATCTCATATATTAGTTTCACCTTTTAAGCTGCATTACTGAAATAAATGAACTTTTGCACAATATTCTAATTTTTCGAGTTTCACCTGTATGTTAGCTCACCTTCACATGTTTTTCTGTTAAGGTGAACATTTTATATGAGCCTTAAAATCAGCTGCACCATTCACTATAGTAATTATTAAGAAATCTTCATGGGCTTGTTGCACTAGCATAGCTCTCTAAAAAGTGATCCATACCCAGATTGCTCTTCAGAGAGCCTTTGACAGGAAGTGAGGAAGCATTGTTATGCCTCCTTACCACCTGTTTTAATCACTTAGGCCTCCTTCACACAGCTATTTAGCTGCATCCACCAGATTTCAGCTACAAGAGTCAGTGAAATCATGCTGCTAGGATGACAGGTGCTTGTGAATATGACAGCCGCTCAGTCTGTACAAACCAAGCTGTTATCTGTGATTAGGGGACAGTAAAAAATGCAGAGCCATGTTTTTACCACCCCAAAAACAAGTGTACATGCAGCCTAAAAGAAATTCTCTCACTGTGTTTATGTGATCATCATCATGATCACGCAGTACAGGACCTGTACTGTGTGATCATCATGGTGAGAATGAATATGATCACAAAAGCACAGTGAGATAGATGCTGCGGCTGTGTGCCATCCATGGCTGCAGAGTGTTTGCATTTGTAGAGCTATACTGTACAAGTGCGCTCTGCAGACATGGATGATACACTTGCGTGCTGTCTTACATAGTGTGTACCCAGGTAGGGGAACCCTTACCAGTAAAAGTGCTTGTGTGCAATCTCTACAAGTCAGCACTTCCTGCTACTGCTGTCATCCGGATGACGATCCCTAGCTGTGCAAAGTGTGCCCATCCACCACAATCCCACACAACACTGGCTGCAGCCCCCTCAGGAGTTATTGAGTGAAGTAGGTAGGCATCTCCCGCATATCCCTCTGCCAGCCAGGAATGGAACTTTAAACTTCAAAGATGTGGCACCAGCTGCCCATGAGCCCAAATTAAACAAAATAGTTCCTACTCTCTGGGCCCCTCTGATGATATAATGGGGCCCAGGGAAATGTTATTTTTAAGTAGACATTCTAGAAGCCGGTCATGCATTGCCTGCACATTATAATGTACCATGAAGCTGTCTGGGCCCCATTGTTAAACTGATGGGACCTGGGCCCCCTACAAGATGAACGATGATACCCCCTTATCAGTGGCCCTGTGTACCTGCACAGCATCCATGTTTGTCCCTCCCCTGCCCCTCTCATCAGCAATGGGGTCCCATTAGCTGAGTGAGGAAGTGAAACCAAAGAAAAAGAGAAACATTAGAATACCAGTCATTACCAGTGTGCGAAAGTGTATTTGCTTTGGAAGAATGAATCACCTCTAATGTTGGGTGTCCTACATGTGTGGATGTTTATGTAAAGTTATTTGATTAGTCTTGTACATTTTAGAATGGGATGACTTAAGAATGTGCCTTAACCTCTTCACGCCGGTCGCACACAAATGTGTGGCCTCCCAGCGTCTGGGCCTAGATGCCGAGCGGCCGCACATTTGTGTGCAATTAACAAAAAACATATGTGCTGAGAGCGCGCTCCCAGCACACATGTCCGGTACTTACGAAAAGGTCCCGGTCTGCTCTTTTGACCGGGACTTTTGCCGATCATGTGACCGCCGTGATGACACATCACGGCGGTCACGTGATCCCTAAACCCCGCCCCTCCTGGCTTCTGAAACTCTTAAGGGCCAGGAAGCGCCGGCGGGAGGAGGTTATGATTGTGCATAATTTTAAAGGGTGGCTTGACTGAAAAAAGGTTAAGAAACACTGATCTAGCCTGCAATTATATGACCAACTGCTGTAAAATATGTCAGTTTCCACAAAACAGGGTGCCTATATTAGTTTCTTCCGTACAGTTTTCTGTTTGTGGACTAGTCACGGAAGCAGTTTGCCTACTGACGTGGTGGCTGACCAGTTTATAGCAGGCAGTGCTGGCATCATAACATCAGAACTGCCTGGAGTGGGAGCTCCCAGCAGTATTGTGTCGGGATTTTTTCTTGCTCCTTTCTCTCTTGCTTTTTCATGTGACCAGAGGCAACTGACATACCAGTAAGTTACATGTATCAGAGTGTATCCCATTACCTGCAGGCAGCTGCTTCTGCTAAAAATCTTCCCTGCTGTGCCTGCTTCGTAGCCGCTGGATACTGCACGGAGCGGCTGTCTTCCAGGTGATGTGAGAGTTAATTGTAGCCTCTGTTACTGAGAAAAGTTGCTCACCCCATTCTGGTATCTCCACCATTCACAGAAATTAAATTACTACA
This sequence comes from Staurois parvus, assembly GCF_062004578.1. Taxonomy (NCBI): domain Eukaryota; kingdom Metazoa; phylum Chordata; class Amphibia; order Anura; family Ranidae; genus Staurois; species Staurois parvus. The sequence continues at coordinate 8,591,605 of NW_028317811.1, read as the reverse complement.
CTCCCTCGATGCACTGTTTTCTGTGAATGGAGGAGAAAAATTCCACTGCTTATTCACAAACTTAATGCATTGAGGGAGTGTGGTAATTCGAATTCTGTGAATGGCAGAGAGAGCAGGCAGAGAAGGAAGCACAACTTTTTTCTGTAAGCTGCAGTTAACTCACAGCTCTGGGAAGACAACCACTTATCCAGCAGGAATGAAGGTGCACGCAGGGTGGAATTTTAGCAGAAGCAGCCTTTATGTAATTGGATACAAACTATTACACATAATTAAAGTGTATGGTGCTATATAAAAAGAACAAAAAAAAACACCCCATAAACTTCAGCCTCAAAGTAGCATACACTGGGGGGTACACGCCTACACAGAATACAATCGCAGGGGGTCCTGCACATCCTGCTGCTGCAATGACGTCAACTAGTCCAGGTCCAATAGAAGGGTATCTGGAAATAAAACCAGCACTTCTACAATGAATTATTAAAAATATATTGTACCTTGGCAGTGATAACATAGAAAGGGATCAGGCAAACTAAATACTCAATGGGCCAAAGTGTAACGTTGTAGCACTTAACTAAAATACACTTTTTATCCAATTTTCACTTCCTGCCATATAATTTACACAGAGGTCTGTAGGTTGCGACAATCTGAATGAATACTCCAAGAAAATCAATGACAGAATAGGCCAATTCACACAACTATTATTGTGAATGGCACTTAAATGCACCTGCTTCACAGTGCACTGCAATATGCAGTAACGCACTAAGATGTGCTGTGCTAGCAGAAAATACAGCAGGTACGAGTTTTGTTCTGCTGTGGAGTATTAGGAAGCCCATTTAAATGAAAGGGCTGCCTTAATGTACTACTTGAATGCACCACAATGGACCTGACGGGTGTGACTGGGCACTATAGGTATACTCGGATCAATCCTGCCCGATTTGACAGCGATACTTGTTCAAGTATTGGGTCATATTCAGTGTTCCTACTTGTTGGAAAATCTTTGTGCTACAGGGATGATTCTTTGGTTTTGAGACAGTATTAAAAAAAAGGACCTTGTATAAAAATTCAAGATAAATTTATCTTGCATTCCCACCATTAAAAAACAACAAAGAATGCAATAAAGTAAAACATCATATGATTATATTCCTCACATCTTGACTTTCAGCATGCTCGTCTAGGCAAGGGGGACATCCCTGAGCATCACTGTGGGAGCTGCAGACCCCAAATCCCACAAAAATGGACTTCTACACACTGCTGAAGCATCTCCTGGTGAGATTTTGGATCCTGAGCTTTCTGCAGTATGAGGTCACTGGCACCTGCAGGAAGTGTCCATAAGCTGTGGAGTAAGGCAATTGTTTTCTACATTTATCTTCTGATATATTTTACCTTTTTATTCATTTTATATGGATGGCTGCAAGATCAGCAGACCATGCAAGGGTTCCTTTAACCATGCTCTTGCCATATCCATCCACTGAGCAAGTTGAATAAGAAGAATCAGAAGCAGGTGTAATATCGGACAGGCACTCATGTTTGTATATATCTGACTGTGGTCAACCATTCAACCACTAGAGGCAACACACACAGGTGTCAAACTGGCGGCCCTCGCTACAAGTCCCATGAGGCATTGCAAGATTGACAGTTACAAACATGACTCTCAAAGGTAGAGGCATGATGGGACTTGTTGTTTCACAACAGCTGGAGGGCCGCCAGTTTGACACCCCTGAGCAAGAGCATCACTAAATAGGCTGCCTGTCTGTCCCTATGAAAATCGCTACCTCTGCAGGCACACACAGCAAGATGTCGCTCTGTTCCTGGCTGAACCTCGAATGCTAGCTATGGGAGAAACATCTCCCTACCTTGGCTATAAAAAGAATGACAAGCAGGCAGCCTCTAAGGCTACGTTCACACTAGACTTGTTAGCAAGCGGCAGACAGGCGTTTGGGAAGCGTTTTTACCATTTTCCAAACGCCTGGGAAAATTCTGCACATTGCAGCACATGGTTCTGTTCAAATGGGAGCGTTAGCGTCGTGGCAAAACGGACGCCTCTGGTCGAGTCAGGAGGAGTTGAAGCCTCCTATTCCAGACCATGATGCCGCTCCATAAACGCCTGGCCAGCGTTTGCGGTGCGGTTGCGGAGCGTTAACACCATTCAAACTTCCTTATAGGCGTTTGTGGGGCGTTTTTAACGCTTGGCAAACGCCTAGCAACCGCTGCTAAAACACGCATGCGGCGTTTGCGGAGTGTTAAAAATGCTCAGCAAATGCCGTACCAAAGCTTGTCAAATGCTATAGGGGCTTTTAGCAAGAGTTGGAAAAACAGTCAAGTGTGAACGAGCCCTTAGTGGCCCTGGCAGTAGTGATTTTGACAAACTGTAGTAGGCTAGTGGCAAAGTCGCCAGTGCGTCATCAGTCTAAAGCCCCGTGTAAACAGGGTGTCCAGTTGCTCTGCATCCAATCTTAGTATTTTACGGCACCCAGGAGGCTCAGGTGCAACATCCAGCCCCACTGATTGCAACCTGTCAAATCTATGACAGGCTGAAATACGCTGTTCCTGGACAAAGGCAGAATGCTGTACATGTGTTTAGGGCCCCATGCATTCAGGGACAAATGCCCAGAACGTGGGTATTCAGCATTCTGGGCTATCGGCCCTGGATCCATATGGCCCTAAAACTGAATGCCACTTGGCACAGCATCCTGGCATAGACTTTGCAGCTGGGCCAATCCCCAGGAAAATATGGTTTTCAATGTCTAGTGACAAGGCGGCACTGTTCTAGTAGAGATATGGCCTCGTTCACATGGGGTGTATCAATGTGTATCCCGTATGAGAACTGTGTTTACCTGTACAGATGTTTTGTGCAATCCTGTGTAGGCAATCCCAGTGGTGTCTATTGAGATGCAGCAGCTGCATTTACACAGCTGCTGCTCCCAATCTGACATCCATGTGGGTGTGTGGCCCCAAACTCTTCCTGTCTGTGTCCACCTTCACACGCCTGGATGTCAAATTGAAAGAAGTGGCCGTGTGTGCAGCTGCTGCAACCCAATGGAACTGCCCATAAGGGTGTACAAATCCTCTATGTATCCCAATGTGAGTAAACACGGCCCTCACACGGGGCACACATTGATACCCCGTGTGTACAAGGCCTAAAGCTTCATTCAGATGGCTGAACAGGCGGCACCATTAACACGCAGCAAAACGCCACATCTGGACGCAGCAACACTCTGCATAGAAATGGCTGATGATCTGCAGTCAGGTTAGGTGCGTCCAGAAATGCCGGGCACAACCAGAGTCCCTAATCCCATGTCACCTCTCCTTCTCTGAGCGATCACATGCAAACTGCGGCGTACAGGGTTCAAATCTGGCGGCAACGGTTGGCGCACACAGTGTACATGGGGCTGGAGGTCTCCACTGAAGATTCTTGTGGCAGAGATGCTCATGGCCCACCTGAAGAGCCGTAAAGCAGGATGGTGGTGCTGCAATACTCAGTAAGTAAAGCCTGTGTTATGAGAGCCCCCTCCCTGTCCATACAGCATGACAGAAGGACAAACATTTCCTATAGACCCCCCCAGGACTGTACAGAGCTGGGTGCAGAGGAGCCCCTTACCTGGCCCTCTGGTTGTCTATGGCACTGCACAGCACTCCCTGCATGGGCTCCGCAATGGAGAAGCTCTGCCCGGCACAGGTCCGGCTGAAGGCGGCGGGGAGGATCCCATAAGTGAAGGAGTTCAGGCGGCCCCGGGGACCAGCACCGAGCGGGGTGATCGGGATGGCCGGCGTCCGTCTCTCAAACGCATCCTCCGCTTCTGCCAGCTGCTTGCCCGCTACGTACAGCTCGTCACCCTCCCGCAGGAACCCGGCTCTGCACCGGGCTGGCACGGGCTGGGGGGAGGCCCGGAGCGCTTTGCTGAGCTGAGCATGTAGCTGGCGCCCCGGAGTGCCGGGTACCGGCTCCTTCCCCTCACACTGCGGAGCAGTTCCACTCCTGCCGCCTGCACCTGCATCCCCGTCCGGAGCTCCGCCGATATCCTGCAGGGGTCGCCCGTCCAGAGAGATATTGGTGAGGAAGGAGAGGGCAGCCTGTCTCCTGCGAGGGTCCATGAGCTGCTGCCTCCTGACCTGCTCCAGGCTGGGGGCGGACTGCACGGGACACGACACCAGCATCGGGCCATTGCCGCCACTCTGACTGCTGGTGGCGGTGGTCATAGTGCCCGGGGAACGGGGGTGTCAGGACACGGCGTGTGACGGCTCCATGAGCACACGAGTGCGGCAGGACCAGCGGCGAGGCAGTGCTTGTTATTGCTGGAGTGGGGCGGGATCACTGATGACACGGGCCTTCCTCCCCTCCACTCCACACCACTCCGTCCCTGCAGTACTGGGCTCAACTTCCTCCGAATGCTGCTTCTCCCTCCTCACCTCATTCCTTCACTGACTGCATCGCTCCTAACTCCACTTCTCCCTCCTTACCTCATTCCTTCACTGCATCATTCCTGACTCCTTCACTTCTCCCTCCTCACCTCATTCCTTCACTGACTGCATCACTCCTAACTTCTCCTTCCTCACCTCATTCCTTCACAGACTGCATCACTCCTAACTTCTCCTTCCTCACCTCATTCCTTCACAGACTGCATCGCTCCTAACTTCTCCTTCCTCACCTCATTCCTTCACAGACTGCATCACTCCTAACTTCTCCTTCCTCACCTCATTCCTTCACAGACTGCATCGCTCCTAACTTCTCCCTCCTCACCTCATTCCTTCACTGCATCATTCCTGACTCCTCCACTTCTCCCTCCTCACCTCATTCCTTCACTGCATCACTCCTGACTCCTCCACTTCTCCCTCCTCACCTCATTCCTTCACTGACTGCATCACTCCTAACTTCTCCGTCCTCACCTCATTCCTTCACTGCATCATTCCTGACTCCTTCACTTCTCCCTCCTCACCTCATTCCTTCACTGCATCACTCCTGACTCCTCCACTTCTCCCTCCTCACCTCATTCCTTCACTGACTGCATCACTCCTAACTCCACTTCTCCCTCCTCACCTCATTCCTTCACTGACTGCATCACTCCTAACTTCTCCGTCCTCACCTCATTCCTTCACTGCATCATTCCTGACTCCTTCACTTCTCCCTCCTCACCTCATTCCTTCACTGACTGCATCACTCCTAGCTCCACTTCTCCCTCCTTACCTCATTCCTTCACTGCATCATTCCTGACTCCTTCACTTCTCCCTCCTCACCTCATTCCTTCACTGACTGCATCACTCCTAACTTCTCCTTCCTCACCTCATTCCTTCACAGACTGCATCACTCCTAACTTCTCCTTCCTCACCTCATTCCTTCACAGACTGCATCACTCCTAACTTCTCCTTCCTCACCTCATTCCTTCACTGACTGCATCACTCCTAACTTCTCCTTCCTCACCTCATTCCTTCACAGACTGCATCACTCCTAACTTCTCCTTCCTCACCTCATTCCTTCACAGACTGCATCACTCCTAACTTCTCCTTCCTCACCTCATTCCTTCACAGACTGCATCGCTCCTAACTTCTCCCTCCTCACCTCATTCCTTCACTGCATCATTCCTGACTCCTCCACTTCTCCCTCCTCACCTCATTCCTTCACTGCATCACTCCTGACTCCTCCACTTCTCCCTCCTCACCTCATTCCTTCACTGACTGCATCACTCCTAACTTCTCCGTCCTCACCTCATTCCTTCACTGCATCATTCCTGACTCCTTCACTTCTCCCTCCTCACCTCATTCCTTCACTGCATCACTCCTGACTCCTCCACTTCTCCCTCCTCACCTCATTCCTTCACTGACTGCATCACTCCTAACTCCACTTCTCCCTCCTCACCTCATTCCTTCACTGACTGCATCACTCCTAACTTCTCCGTCCTCACCTCATTCCTTCACTGCATCATTCCTGACTCCTTCACTTCTCCCTCCTCACCTCATTCCTTCACTGACTGCATCACTCCTAACTCCACTTCTCCCTCCTCACCTCATTCCTTCACTGACTGCATCACTCCTAACTTCTCCGTCCTCACCTCATTCCTTCACTGCATCATTCCTGACTCCTTCACTTCTCCCTCCTCACCTCATTCCTTCACTGCCACACTGACTGCATCACTCCTGACTCTTCCACTTCTCCCTCCTCACCTCATTCCTTCACTGCCACACTGACTGCATCACTCCTGAGTCCTCCACTTCTCCCTCCTCACCTCATTCCTTCACTGCCACACTGTCTGTTTCACTCCTAACTCCTTCACTTCTCACCTCATTCCTTCACTGTCACACAGTCTGTTTCACTCCTAACTCCCTCACTTCTCCCTCCTCAGCACATTCTTTCACTGCCACACTGACTGCATAACTCCTACCTCCTCCACTTCTCACCTCATTCCTCCACTGCCACACTGACTACATCACTCCTAACTCCTCCACTTCTCCATCCTCACATCATTCCTTCACTTCTCCACTACATCACTTCTCCTTCGTCACCTCAATCCTTAATTTCTTCACTGACTCCTTCACTTCTCATCCAACGCCTTCACTTCTTTCTCATCGAACTCTTTTACTTCTCCCTTACCCGACTCCTTCTCTTCTACACTGGCTCCTTCACTTCTCATCTGACTTATTTTACTTTTCACCCAACTCCCTCACTTCTCCCTCCTCACCTCAATGCTTCACTTATACACTGACTCATTAACTTTTCCCTCAACTCCTTCACTTCTCCCTCCTCACCTCACTCCATCACTTCTCACCCAACTCCTACACTGACTTCTTCACTTCTCTTCCAATTACTTCACTTCTCACCTGACTCCTTCACTTCTCCCACCTGACCCGACTCCTTCACTTCTCCCTTCTCACCGACTCCTTCACTTCTCCCTTCTCACCGACTCCTTCACTTCTCCCTCCTCACCCGACTCCTTCACTTCTCCCTCCTCACCCGACTCCTTCACTTCTCCCTCCTCACCCGACTCCTTCACTTCTCCCTCCTCACCCGACTCCTTCACTTCTCCCTCCTCACCCGACTCCTTCACTTCTCCCTCCTCACCCGATTCCTTCACTTCTCCCTCCTCACCCGACTCCTTCACTTCTCCCTCCTCACCCGTCTCCTTCACTTCTCCCTCCTCACCCGTCTCCTTCACTTCTCCCTCCTCACCCGTCTCCTTCACTTCTCCCTCCTCACCCGTCTCCTTCACTTCTCCCTCCTCACCCGTCTCCTTCACTTCTCCCTCCTCACCCGTCTCCTTCACTTCTCCCTCCTCACCCGTCTCCTTCACTTCTCCCTCCTCACCCGTCTCCTTCACTTCTCCCACCTGACCCAACTCCTTCACTTCTCCCTTCTCACTCGACTCTTTCACTTCTCACTCGATTCCTTCACTTCTCCCTCCTCACCCGACTCCTTCACTCCTCCCTTCTCACTCGACTCCTTCACTTCTCACTCGATTCCTTCACTTCTCCCTCCTCACCCGACTCCTTCACTCCTCCTTCCTCACCCGACTCCTTCACTTCTCCCTCCTCACCCGACTCCTTCACTTCTCCCTCCTCACCCGACTCCTTCACTTCTCCCTCCTCACCCGACTCCTTCACTTCTCCCTCCTCACCCGACTCCTTCACTTCTCCCTCCTCACCCGACTCCTTCACTTCTCCCTCCTCACCCGACTCCTTCACTTCTCCCTCCTCACCCGACTCCTTCACTTCCCCCTCCTCACCCGACTCCTTCACTTCCCCCTCCTCACCCGACTCCTTCACTTCCCCCTCCTCACCCGAGACCTTCACTTCCCCCTCCTCACCCAACTCCTTAACTTCCCCCTTGTGACGATCGCGGCATCAGACCCCAGCCCTTCTCACTAAACTCGTGACCGAAGGACTAGCTAGTCTAAAACCACGCTGTGACGTGCGTAACAATGCCACGCCCAGCTGCACCCTGCACAAAGATTTTCCAGCTAATGGACCACAACCTGTGTGCCGGCAGCCTGGGAGCGATTGTTACTGGGTCAGGTTAATTACGCAATTAACCATTCACACTGCCACCACCTCCTTTTTGTACAGAGCAAGAGGAAACTTGGCAATTTCAGCAATAACACTATGAAGGATAATCGTCTGTATACCACTGTCACTGCAGGCAGGTTATACAGAGGGTTAAACACACACACAGTAGCTTCAGAGGCAGGAATTCGTAGTTTGCATTAAAGAGCGTTAGAAACAGTTCAATACTTTCAGAAAGTAAGATTTATTACTAAAAGGTCAAAAGGGTGCAATACAAAATTAACAAAAGATGTAGCCAATATATACAGAAAACAATAGCACAGCAAAGAGATAACAGGAGTTTAGAGGGTTAAAGTACTTGCCAAATGTCCTGGTTTAAGCAGATCAGGTTTCATGAGCCAAAAGGATGCCTTATCTCCCAACCTTAGTTCCGATGTTAAAAAGAGAATTCTTTCACTTCAACTCAGCTTAGCTCTTTCTAGGAGCTCCACAGGGTGTCTCCCTGAAACGGAGAACCAATCGCCTCATTTGGGGAGGGAGTTGTAGGTGGAGACCTCAGGCTATGACCAAAGCCTGCCCAAATTATATTATGATTCATAACTTATTCTCGGTGCATTTAGCAGCCTTGCCACTAGTAGATTAATATGCAGACGCATCTGCGGAATGGTTAGATATGAAATATGACATATCTACTTGAATGATTCAGGAGATATAATTTTCTGCTCCCCTGTACATGCCAGCTAGGGGGTGTAATATACCAGGTGATTTGTATCAATGTTAGCCATCCGAATCTGTGCTCCATGTTTGTGTAAGTCTTTCATAATCCAAGATATGTAATCATAGGGGAAAATGGATGTTGAATGTGGTGTCTGGTTTATGACTTATCTGGAATGTCTTTGAACTCAATAAAGGACTTGGTTTATGGTTTTACGATATCCCAGATTGCACAGCTAACAGACAGCTAGGCCCCAGCTTGGTTGTGGGATTTATAGCCATGATGCCCTCCCATGGAGTTTGCTGCCTGTGATCTGCATCAAACAGATCATATGTCACTCAACAGAGAGGGAGGGGGCATGAGGAAACCTGATTTGGGAGTAGAGATGATAGAAGATGGAAGACCCTTAACAAGATGGAGGACCGCGTCCATCTCTGTATGCATGATCGCTACACCCCTCCTCACCCGACTCCTTCATTTCCCCCTCCTCACCCGACTCCTTCACTTCTCCTTTCTCGCCTGACTCCTTCACTTCTCCCTCCTCACCCGACTCCTTCACTTCTCCCTTCTCGCCCGACTCCTTCACTTCTCCCTCCTCGCCCGACTCCTTCATTTCTCCCTCCTCGCCCGACTCCTTCACTTCTCCCTCCTCGCCTGACTCCTTCACTTCTCCCTCCTCGCCCGACTCCTTCACTTCTCCCTCCTCGCCCGACTCCTTCACTTCTCCCTCCTCGCCCGACTCCTTCACTTCTCCCTCCTCGCCCGACTCCTTCACTTCTCCCTCCTCGCCCGACTCCTTCACCTCTCCCTCCTCGCCCGACTCCTTCACTTCTCCCTCCTCAGCCGACTCCTTCACTTCTTTCTTCATCCAAATCTTTTACTCCCCTCTCATCTGACTTGTTCTGTTTCAAATCCTGCTTTGTGAATTGACATACCTTAGACCCAGTCTGTATAGACAGTATGGTAACCTGCTGATTTGGCAGCATTCACAGGCAACTTTCCTCCTCAATAAGACACAAAAGTTGAAATCAACACAACTTTCCTCCAGATAATTGCAGCACAGATGATTGATATGCACCTGGTTTGCAGCTTGCATCAAGTCTCAGTTGCAGTAATGTGGAATCAAAGTTTTTTGGGCTCTCGCTAGGACTCTCCACCTGAAGCGACATTAGTGTTTTGTTGTTGCCATGTGTAGTTCCATTGATAAAAGGAACAGTCTGAGATTACAGTCAGTTCACTGTGAGCAACTCTGTAGTATCTACTGAAATAGATGGTGATTTAGGGTCCATGCACACTGGACTTAAAAAAAACACTAGTTCCCTTGGCAGAAAAACACATGTACAGGAGCTTTTAGGAGAGTTTAGAAGCATTACGCGTTTTGTTTTTTTTTTCCTTCCAGAAAATGCTCTCAAAATCGCAAAACAGAAGGGTTTTTTTCCTGCCACAAAATGCTGAGCTTAGAATATGCCTCTAAATGTCCTAATGTTCATGGACAGTTGGAAGAGTTGCTAGTTACACAGTCCATGAACTGATGAACATCAGTATTGTTGCACAGGATCTCAGCATTAGTTGATTTTTGGACATCTATTGAAAGATCAGTCTTTTTGCCGTCAGTAGAAGTTTGAGATGTTTCACTGACTCTACTGTAAGACAATTCTTTGAAGTAGACTTTATTGCATACAGGAAGTCAATTTGGGTTTTTTTCTTCTTTTGAGATCCTGTAGTACAAGGATTGAGAGATGAAGGGGATGTCTTGAGTTCTCCCAACAATCATTTTACAAATGCATGATTCTGCTTCTTACTGGAGTGAGGTGCATCCATAACAACCCAACTTAGTTTGGTTCTTTGGGCATAAGGATCATTATGATCATCACCTGTGCCCTGTCCTTGTACCTTGTTGACTTCGGATGTCTCTTCCCCAGTAAAAGCATGAATTTGGCATTATCTTCTAATGGTGGTATGTAGACTTTCTGAAAACTTTAAAGTCATACATGTAATGTGCATCTTCTGGGGCAGGGATTTTCTCTCTGTCATTAAGTCTTTGATTGCATTTGATAAGTATAGGAAGATGAATTCCTTCAGTTTTTTTCATACCTGATATAATTAATTTCCCAGCAGGGGCAATTCTTTCTGTTTTTACTGTACCGCCACATGTGTAGAGTATAGTGCAGTATTTCTTCCCTTCCGTTAAACATGTGTGTGATACTTGTGCGCACAGATATGGACAATGACAACCATAATTTGGATCATACTCTGCAAATGTCATTCTCACTCCAAGTCAGTCCCCCTCCCTTTTTTTTGAATGGCATGTGGTGTGTGTGTATGTTGGGGTCACAAGGCATTGGGCACAGCTGGATACGCATCATGTTTGTAAACCCAATTAGCTGGTTCCATGATGTCTGACAGACCCTTGCCTTAGCCGGGTCTTAAAGCTATAAACCAGTCAGTCACTGGACATGAAAGCATTCCAGGGTGGCAGTAAAACATACATCCCACTTGAAACCACTTTTTCATACAATTTCATAAATCCCGGCAGGAACAAGGTACAATAAAATGAAGCATATATTCAGAGAGGTCAGTTTAATACGAGTCACCTGACACTTTACACCCCTAGATAACGTCTACCAGAGAGCAGAAAGCGATATCTCTTTAACCGTCACAGCCAGATATGTCATATTTGATGTCTGGACGTTCAGAATATGGTTCTGCATATTATCCTGCCAGTGGCTAGGCTGCTGCATGCACCTATGGAAGGTTATTGACCATGGTATAAACACGGGAGGGATTTGGTTATAGCCAGGGTCCCCGCCTAAACACCCCTCCCCATATGAGGTGATTGGTTCTCTGCTTTAAGGAGACACCCTGCTGGGTTCCTAGAAAACAGGCTGTCATGCCTGGAGAGAGAGATGAAGAGATTCTCCCTTTTAACATCAGGAACCAACTTCGGGAGAAAATGTACCCTTTTGTTCAGGACACTTGAACTCTGCTTAAACCAGGACTTCTGCAAGTATTCTACCTTCTTAAACTTCTTTCTTTTATCTCTCTGTTGTGTTATTGCTCTTTCTATTTATATATATATTGGTTACATCTTTTCTGTAAATATTTTTATTGCACCATTTTGACCTTTTTAGTAATAAATCCTATTTTCTGAAAAGCGTTGAACTGCTTCTAAAGCTCTTTAATGCAAACTAAGAATCCCTGTCTCTGAAGAGTGCTACTGTGAGTTTTAAAACCTCTGGATACATCTGTCTGTGGTGACAGTGTGTATACAGACGCTTATTCAAACATCATAGTGTTACTGCTAAGATTTGTGCGTTTCCTCCTTCTCTGTAAAAAGGTGGTGGTTGCAGTGTGAAGGGTTAATTGCGTAATTAACCTGACCCAGTAACAATCGCTCTCAGGCTGTTGGCACCTAGATTGGGGTCCAGTGAGCTGGAAAATCTTTGTGCAGGGTGCAGCTGAGAGTGGCATTGTTATGCAAGTGGCAGCGCGGTTTTAGATTGGTTAGTCCTTCGGTCACAAGTTGGTGAGAAGGACTGGGGTCTGACGCCACGCCTGTCACAATGTGAAATAACTCCTAAAGTGGCAAATTAATGCTTTGGTCATATAAAACACAGTACTTTCACTGGTTGTCCTGAGGAAACACTTTTTCACTAGACATTCTAGCTGTTTTTTGACAGAAGTCCTTTGTGACATAGCGAACTATATTCAGATGTAATAATTGGAGGTGGCTACTCATAGATCTCCCTGTCATGACCTGATGCTGGTGTAAGGTCTTCGGTGGATTTAGAGTCTCATTTAACAGGGCCTCTGTGTCAGGCTGATACGTGTCTGTTGCTATTGTAGTCTGATCAGTTAACTGTAGCCTTGCAGTCTTTGTCAAAGTGTTTTGTGGATGCAACAACTGAAGCAAATGTCATGGTTCCTTAGACACTCCTTGCATTCTTTAAAAAGCTTTCCATTGAATGCACAACACTTTCTGAGAGGATGTAATTTGCCTTGATTGAGATAGTAGAAGTTTCGGTCTTTTTTGCTAATCTTGCCATTGCTACTGGTTTGTCTGAGGGACTTTAGTCCCTTGGATGAAACATATCAGATGGTAGCATATTGACACTGCCACGTTGACCAGCAATATCCAATAACTGCTTAAATAGCAGGTGATAGACACTGAACAGCCACTTTGCAGCTCCTTGCAAGGGATTTAGTTTATGTGTGCATCAAGATGACAGGAGAAGCAGGATATTTTTGCATCAGAGAAATCAGTGATCGGACAGTGAAGAGGGAAGTGGTGATCTTATGAGCATTAATTGAAGCACAAGGAAATGTGAGTGATCTGTTTTTACGTTGAATTACAATATATATTTTTAAACGACAAAACACTACTTCAAGTGCTTCTATCTTTTCTGGCTTAAAGCTAGACACAGAAGGGGTTTGCTATGAAAAATAAAAACAAAGCCTTTCAGACCTTGTTAAGTTAAAGGTCAATGAATTCCAGTGAATTATTTAGGAAGAGCACTGCTGCTAGAAAAACAAGTGTGTAGAGAATTTGCAGCAGTGGTTTTTTTTTTTTTTTTTTTGAAAGGAAAGGACAGGACAGATTGGAGTATCTTTTGCAAAAAATACCTTTTTATAGAAGGATATTTAATTCAGTTATTGATGCAATATATTAAGTATCAAGAGGAAGAGGTCCCTGGATTAAATTCATTTTTTTCCTCAACATTCTACAAACAATACCCCATAATGACAACGTGAAAGAAGTTTGTTTTGAAATCTTTTCAATTTATTAAAAATAAAAAACAAAAAAACCACATGTACATAAGTATTCACAGCCTTTGCCATGACACTCATAATTGAGCTGTGGTGCATCCTCTTCCCACTGTTCATCCTTGAGATGTTGCCACAACTTGACTGGAGTCCACCTGTGGGAAATTTTGTTGATTGGACATGATTAGGCAAAGCATAAACCTGTCTATATGTCCCACAGTTAAGAGTGCATGTCAGAGCACAAACCAAGCCATGAAGTCCAAGGAATTGTCCGTAGACCTCCAAGACAGGATTGTGTCAAGGCACAGATCTGGGGAAGGGTACAGAAAAATTTCTGCAGCATTGAAGGTCCCAATGAGCACAGTGGCCTCCATAATCCATAAATGGAAGAAGTTTGGAACCACCAGGAATCTTCCTAGAGAGGGCCGTCTGGCCAAAATGAGCGATCGAGGGAGAAGAGCCTTACCCAAGGAGGTAACCAAGCACCCGATAGTCACTCTGAAAGAGCTCCAGTGTTTCTCTGTGGAGAGAGGAGAACCTTCCAAAAGAACAATCACCTCTGCAGCACTCCAACAATCAGGCCTGTATGGTAGATTGTCAAGACGGAAGCCACTCCTCAGTAACAGGCAAATGGGAGCCTGCCTGGAGTTTGCCAAAAGGCACTTGAAGGACTCTCAGACCATGAGAAACAAAACTCTCCAGTCTGATGAAGCAAAGATTGAACTCTTTGTCCTGAATGCCAAGTATCATGTCTTGAGGAAACCAGGTACCGCTCACCACCTGGCCAATACCATCTCTACAGTGAAGCAAGGTGGTGGCAGCATCATGCTGTAGGGATGTTTTTCTTTTTTTTTTTTCTTTTTCTTTTTTTTCATTATATCTTTTATTAGATTTTTTTCTCCTTTAAAAAAAAAAAACCAAAGAGCAATAAATACACATAAATCTGAAAACAGAGAGAAACCAAAACAATAACAAGCTTCTTCCCAATTACCTCATATCATATTTTTCCCTACCCCCCACTCATCCCTCCCCTCTCCCCCCCTAGCTCCCCAAAGCTACACCACTTCCCATCCTTATCATTATCAGTCTATATCTGTATTTTCTTCCTCCTATCCCTTTTTCTCCATGGACAATCCTTAAAAACTCTCCCCGGTACTCATTTTCTTATGTTCCATGTAGTTCAAGATATCTTTTAGTTGTTTTATAAGCCAACCACTTACTCCATGTTTTCCTAATTGTTTCCATTTTATCCTCTTTGATATGACACAACTCCTCCATCCTATAAATGCTTTCTACTCTATTTACCCAGTCATTCATACTTGGATTGGGGGCAAGCCAAGATTTTGGAATCAGGCCCTTAGCCGCACTACCTAGATGGTATAGTACCCTATTCTTGTGTAGATTTATCAAAGTTTCAAATTTATAAAATAAACAGATCCACGGATCTCTCTGTATAATTATTGCACATATTTCCTGAATATATTGTAATACTTAATTCCAGTATTCTTGTATCTTCCGGCAGTCCCACTATATATGTGCCATTGTGCCCTTTCCCCCACAACCTCTCCAACATAAAGGTGAAACCTCTACTTGTTGTTTGTGCTTTACTCGGTGTGATATACCATGTAGCCAAACATTTATAATTAATTTCACCATGTTCATGTTTGTTACCTCGTGTACCAATTTAAATAAATTGTTCTGTGTGGATATTTTTCAGCGGCAGGAACTGGGAGACTAGTCAGGATTGAAGGAAAGATGAATGCAGCAATATACAGAGACATCCTTGCTGAAAACCTGTTCCGGAGCGCTCTGGACCTTAGACTGGGGCGGCAGTTCATCTTTCAACAGGACATTGACCCTAAGCACACAGCCCACATAACAAAGGAGTGGCTACGGGCCAACTCTGTGAATGTCCTGGAGTGGCCCAGCCAGAGCCCAGACTTGAACCCAATTGAACATCTCTGGAGAGATCTGAAAATGGCTGTGTACCGACGTTCCCCATCCAACATGATGGAGTTTGAGAAGTACTGCAAAGAAGAATGGGAGAAATTGCCCAAAAATAGGTGTGCCGAGCTTGTAGCATCATACTCAAAACAACTTGAGGCTGTAATTGGTGCTAAAGGTGCTTCAACAAAGTATTGAGCAAAGTATTGAGCAAAGGCTGTGAATACTTATGTACATGTGTTTTTTTTTTTTTGTTTTTTATTTTTAATAAATTGCAAAGATTTCAAAGCGAACGTCTTTCTCATTGTCATTATGGGGTATTGTTTGTAGAATATTGAGGGGAAAAAATGAATTTAATCCATTTTGGAATAAGGCTGTAACATAACAAAATGTGGCAAAAGTTAAATGCTGTGAATACTTTCTGAATGCACTGTATGTGACAGGTTGTTAGAGTATTAGACACTTGCTATTTTGTTGAGAAGAAAAAAATCAATGTTGGAGGATTTTAACATTTTTAAAACTATTTGTGCTGTTTTGAAAAGCATATACTGTATTTTTCTTTCCATAAGAAGCACTTTTTTTCACCAAGAAATGGGGGAAAATCTCTGTGTGTCTTATGAAGCGAATATGGAGCGGCCAGCCCAGTATTCCCACCGCCGCCGTGTTAGAATACCAGGACGGCCGCTCGGTTCTTCGGTGCAGCAGAACCTGCAGCAGACTTCCAGTGGTCCTACCTGTTCCTCGGTCCAGCAGTGTCCTCACCGTCTTCTCTCCCCGGCGCCGGCATCTTTAGTGTGGTCACCCAGCTGTGACAGCTTGCGGCTTCACAGCCGGGTGCCCACTGCGCATGCCCTGTAGTCTTCTGGGACCTGTCACATGTTCCAGAAGACTACGGGGGGAGGGAACCTGTCAAATTTCCTCCCCCATCCTCTGGAACTCACTACCCCAATCCATCAGACTGTCACCTTCCCTCCTCACCTTCAGGCGCTCCCTGAAAACCCACCTCTTCAGGGAAGCCTACCCCACCCTCACCTAACAGCCGCTGCCCTTCCCTCCTCCTACCACTCCATCCCCCACAGCCATTTCCTCCTGTACCTCTACCCCCTCCCTCCTAGATTGTAAGCTCAAAAGAGTAGGGCCCTCTTACCCCTTGTGTGCTGTTTGATGTTACTGTACTGTTTCATGTATTGTCCCCCCCTATTGTACAGCGCTGAGCAAACCCTTTGGCGCTATATAAACTCGATAAATAAATAAATAAATAAATAAATTTGGGTACCTGCTCCCCAAAGGTCCGCAGTCTCTGGTCATCTCCCGTACTATGTCCGCAGTCTCTGGTCATCTCCCGTACTATGTCCGCAGTCTCTGGTCATCACCCGTACTATGTCCGCAGTCTCTGGTCATCACCCGTACTATGTCCGCAGTCTCTGGTCATCTCCTGTACTATGTCCGCAGTCTCTGGTCATCTCCAGTACTATGTCCACAGTCTCTGGTCATCTCCCGTACTATGTCCACAGTCTCTGGTCATCTCCTGTACTATGTCCGCAGTCTCTGGTCATCTCCTGTACTGTGTCCGCAGTCTCTGGTCATCTCCTGTACTGTGTCCGCAGTCTCTGGTCATCTCCTGTACTGTGTCCGCAGTCTCTGGTCATCTCCCGTACTATGTCCGCAGTCTCTGGTCATCTCCCGTACTATGTCCGCAGTCTCTGGTCATCTCCCGTACTATGTCTGCAGTCTCTGGTCATCTCCTGTGCTATGTCTGCAGTCCATTGATTCAGAATATTTTTTTTCTTGTTTTCCTCTTCTAAAACCTAGGTGCGTCTTATGGACTGAAAATTACAGTATAACTTTGGTGTATTTGCACTTTTTTGGGGCTGCATTTATGGTATTTAAAATTTAGATAGCTTGGAAAAAATTTTTTTATTAATAATTACTTTTAGAGCTGCCATATATTTGTTCTAATCTCTCCCATGCAAAATTAAGGCCTTTGGTTCATGCATATGAACAGTTTCTTAACACAGAAACACAACTGAAGACACAAACAGCTGATTAACAAATCAAGTTTATTCGTAAGTGGGATGCTGAGGTCCTGGACTACTGCCTTACAGATGGTCCTCCTTACTTAGCAAGGTCCGGCATATTAGTTTCTTCAGGCCTTGTTGTGACTGGTGTTTCTTCACCATTGCTAGAGGTTGGCATTATCTAATACCTGGTGTTTAGGTGTTGGAGGAGAGAGAGGAGAAGCAGGTGGTTTGAACACAGGTGAAGACATCTGGAGGTCTCATGGTGTGGCTCTCAAGAACAGTGTTAGCAGTCTTAGAAGACGGTTTTGAGATTATTTGGTGAACTAGATATACAATTGTTTGTAGTAGCACAGGGTTTAAAGTTTCCATGGCAAATTATATGCTCGTTGCTCTGGTTTAGGATGAATTATAAGGTCCATATTTCACGGCCATCAGAGGTTGCCAAAATAGGACAAAGAATGAAGATTTCTCCAACTATTGTTCCAAAAATCTGAGTTTGGCTAAGGCTTCTGCTTCCTTTCTTTCTTGCCTGAAGAACTTCTAGCTGGACATCTGAGCCGCTTCTGCTTCTCCCTTCATTTGTGCTTGTACAGCTCTTACTCCTACCTGAAGAGATTCTACTTCTGTCTATGTTTTGTGTTTGAGAAGCTTGTGTTTCTGCCAATGCAGAATACTTGGGCAGCTTGAGCTTTCTGCCTGTGTTTGTGCTTGAGCAGTTTGTCCTTCTGCCTGGGCAACGTGCACTTCTTCCCTGCTAAGAGCTTGGGCAGCTTGTGATTTGATGGCTGCTCCCCCCTTAATGCAGGAGCTTCAGCTTCATCTTTTTTAACATGGGCTGTAATAAGTTGATTGCTCAGAGAGGATTGCTGAGATCTATATTTTAGTAGCGATCACTCTGAGTGGGACCTTTAGTGATCTCCAAACTGCGGCCTGGGTGCCAGATGTGGCCCTTTGCTTGCCTTTATCAGGCCCTTTGGGCACTCTTCCTCCCACTGCTACCAACAATGGGGCATAATTCCCGTTTCTGACATCAACAATAGGGCAGTATTTATCCCACTCACATCAACGATGGTGCAGTTTTCCTCCCTCTAATGCCAAAGCTGCACTGTTTACTCCCATTGACGCCAGAACAATTTCTACTCCCAATGGCCACAATCCGGCCCCCCTAAAGTCCCAGAGAACAGTAAACTGGCCCTTTGTTTAGAAACTTTGGAGACCCCTGATCTATAGGATCTCTAAAGCCTAGTACACACAATTTTTTTTTGTGCATGCAAGTCTCATATAAAAAATTAAGAGGTTACTAAATTTACGAAAATTCTCATAAGACAAAATACAACTTCGGAAGTGATGTAATGTATTGTTTTGTAGTGTATTCTTTTGTTTCCAAGCATGCGCAGTCGTGGTCACACAATTTATTATGGACGAATACTGTATTGATTAAACAACTGTCATGATCGACTCTCGAAAGCTGTGTACTAACGATCAGATTGTCGGACAAGATTTAGGGGTTTTAAGTAATTTTCTAGCAAGAAAATGCATATTTGTACATATATGAGAGACATGTCAGAATTGGCCCAGTAAGTAAGTACTGTAGTTAAACCCCAAAACAATAATGTAATAAAGTTCAGTTTACCGCTTCTTAGATGTGATGGCTGCAACAGTTTTCTTTTTTTTAGGCTTTTTACATTTATTTTCACCTGGTGATTTAGGCAGTAAGTTTGTAAAGCTATCCAGACAAAGTAGCAATTAGGGTTGTGTCAGGGCTCCAGGTATGACCAGAGGTATGTGAACTGACGCAGGGAAACGCAGGCTTCAGATATGTTATAAACAATATAATTTATTAATACTAACAATACAAAACGCAGTGCAATACAAAAACATAAACACACTGCAAACGAACCAAACCAAACCACCCACAGATAACAATACATACAATGCAAGCATAGTCAGGCAGGCCAGGTCAATAACAATTGGGCAGGTAGGAACAGGAGGAGCAGGCAGAGAGTAGTCAGGTCACGAGCCGGGTACAGCAACTAACGGGCAGGTAGGTACAGGGGGTCAGGCAGAGAATGGTCGGGGTCACAAGCCAGGGATCAAACAGGAGAAGACAGCAGAGGTCAGGATCAGGCAGGGTAGGCAACGAGTAAGTCAGGCAGGAACAGGAACGCAGGTAACAAGATACAGGGGCCCATGGAAAAACACACACCAAGGCCCAGACTGCAGGTCTGGCCATCCCTTAAATACACCTCCGTAATCAGCTTCAGGTGTTTGGCTGACTGCAGGGTTGAGTCTCTGATTGCTGAGAGCACTCGCTGGCCAGCCCTGGTACTGCAGCCCACAAGGCAGGTGAGTCCCACCATTATTGGCAAGTCCATTCCTGACAGGTTGCTACCACTGATAGGAGTGCTTACAGTGATCAGCTTTTATTCATTTAGTTAAAACCCTTATTCCAAAAGGCAACAAAACGTTGCTGTAAGTGCTTCTATCTAGATTAGCTAAATCTGCTGATTTAATACTAACCCCTTCCACTGATAATGCTGCTGTCAAAAGGTGTCTGCTTTACACTTCATCCAAAATATAGACAAACTAAGATAGGAAATGTGTTACTGACCAGATCACCAGATGAAATAAAGGAGAAAAAAAACTAAAAAGAAAACTATTGCAGCCGCCACATCTAATGATTGGTGAGCAGCAATATATTACATTTTAGTTTTTGGGTTTAATACCTCTTTAACTGGGTGCTTAGGTCAGATATCTATGTGTATTGCAAATTTGCTATAACACGAGGAAGAAAACGCTGCTTACTGTCTGATTGTAATGTATAAACAGATTCTTGTTCAGACATGTTTTGCAAATGTGAGCAGTGTAGCTATATCTGTGTGCAGTCGCAGGTTATACTGAAAGCAGGTGTTTGTGCAGAGCAGAAATCAGACACAGGCTATCACAGTACAGCAATTCCATCAGCAGGTATAATTCCAGAAACAACAGTCCTTGTAATCCCCCAAGCAAATTTAGTACACAGAAAACTCATGCATGTACAGTTTTCCAATCTGAAGAAAAATAAATATTTGCCTCTGTTTTGAGCAAATATAGGACATTGTTACAGCAATTATTTAATTTATCCTTTAACCTTTTGCTGTATATTCTCCAACATGGAGGCTTTCATAGACTAGAGTTAGGATTGTAATATACAGATGGGCCTGGATCTAGGCAGTGTGGCTTCCACATATATTGGCAAATAATGTGCAGCTAAAACTTTTGTTTCTAAAGCAGTTAGTTATAAATGAGGGCAGTTACCATTTTACACTTGCTGGAATTGGGGCTGAGATGCATTGGTTGTCTACAGCTGTCTTTGTTCTCTGCTGGACCTCTGGTGTGTCCCTGCTCCTATAGGGAGGAAAGATCTGCCTCCAGCCATACCTGCCCGTAATTTATCCATTGCTATATACTGTATGCTCTAACATGGAGGCTCTCATAAATTAAAGTGTTATTAAACCCAGGACTCTGCATTCACTATATCTGGTATCCCACAGTACAAACAACATGGAAATGCAATTATTTTAGTAAATATAAACTGCTAAATACCTTTTCTCATCAGCAGTTAAAGCAGTCTTGTGACTTCAGCAGAGCACTGATTAAAGCTTGTAGGAGGAGTTTTGGTCCTGTGCTGATCACATGCACCCTCGCAAGAAAAAAAAACAAACCTCCCTAGCAATACACACCAAACTGAGCATGTGCATGTGACCAGGGGTTCAGTCTGTATCAGGTGGCCATTCATTTCAACAAGAGATGGGGCAGAGAAGAAAGGATCAAACAGCCTTTTTACACAGTGCAGAGGATTAACCCTTTAGGTTTCACAGAGTGTATAACAAGCATGCTTTACTGCATATACAGACTGATTTTACTGTTGTGGGTTTAGTAACACCTTAAGACTGCACTATACAGAGGATCCTTGAAGGGGCAGTGTATGTAGCTTCCATGTGTAGCCAGGTGTCGGCTATATCATTATGCCATTCAGGGACATTTACAGATGAGACTATGGTTAAATCCCCCCCCCCCCCTCAGTGCCCATTACTGGGACTGCTACATCACTTCCTGTTAGCAGAGTGGACCCAGTTCTTCTGACAGTAGAGGATGCTGGGGCATGAAGACCTATAGCAGTATTTCTGAGTGCTGATTGAACTACAACCACCAGAGAGCTGGGGAACCAGGAGGTTACTGGAAGAGCAGATATATTCTACAGCAAGGAACTGGCTGGCTCTTTTGGTTCAGGATTCAAAGCTGAATACAAGGGGACTGCTGTTCTCCAGAGAAAGATTGCTGGCCACTACCACGAGACTCTGCATACTGTCCTGTGGATGAGATATCAATGTAATTCCTCTCATCATTGACATCAAACTGGTTCCTTTGATTGCTGAAGGCTTCTCTGATAAAAGTGTGCAATTTCTGCATGCTTGGAATGATATTATTATTATTATTATAATAAAGGATTTATATAGTGCCAACAGTTTGCTCAGAGCTTTACAATATAAAGGGAGACAATACAGCAACTATACAGTTCAATACAAGAGGGTTAGGAGGGCCCTGCTCCTTGGAGCTTACAATCTAAGAGATCTCTGTGATTCCTAGGCAGCCATCGAACCAGAGATGGAAATGCGTTGTACAGCTAAAAGAAGAAAGATACAGTTCATTTCCTGATAATAAATATATAGTTTTCATCGAGAATATTTAAAGGAGAAGGAATCCCAGAGCGGAGAGACAGCAGGATATAGCCTGCGGGGAGCCTGTTTTCTATAGCGAGTTTAACCTATGTGAAAGTATGGGTCTTATATGAAGGTGAGGCCACTTTTTATGGGTTGTGGAGCACAGTGCTTATCCTGTATCACAGTGGTGGACCTTCTAAAAATAAGGACTGTTGCAGCACTTTTTCTTTTTTGAGCAAGTTGACTATTCACAATCCATCACAAATATTGTTGATTGTTTATTTGTTTATAATTGGCACTTTGCACAGCAGTGGGTGTACAGCTGTGTTCAAAATAATAGCAGTCAGACATCACTAACCTGATCAATCACTGTTTTTGGTAGAAATGATATTTCTACATGGCAAATAATTTACTAGCAGGTGTAGCAGAGTAATAGAAATCCAACAGACCCAACAGTCATGACATGCATGCTGCTGATTCTGTGTAATTGAATCACTAATTGAAAGGGGCATGTTCAAAATAATAGCAGTGTGGAGTTCTATTAGTGAGGTCATTCATTCTTTGAAAAACAGGTGGCAATTATTGCCCTTATTTAAGGAAGGAAGGCAGCAAATGTTGTACATGCTGGTTACAGTGCATTTCTGTCTGAAATTCTGAGTAAAATGGGTCGTTCCAGACATTGTTAAGAAGAACAGCGTACCTTGATTAAAAAGTTGATTGGAGAGGGGAAAACATATAAAGAAGTGTAGAAAATGATAGGCTGCTCAGCTAAAATGATCGCAAATGCTTTAAAATGGCAACCAAAACCTGAAAGACGTGGAAGAAAGCAAAAAGCTACCATTCGAGTGGATAAAAGATCAGCCAAAATGGCAAGGACTCAGCCAACAATCAGCTCCAGGAAGATCAAAGAAGGTCTAAAGTTACCTGTGAGTACTGTTACAATTAGAAGATGCCTATGTGAAGCCAAGCTACAGTGGGGCAAAAAAGTATTTAGTCAGCCACCAATTGTGCAAGTTCTCCCACTTAAAAAGATGAGAGAGGCCTGTAATTGGCATCATAGGTAGACCTCAACTATGAGAGACAAAATGTGAAAAGAAAATTCAGACAATCACATTGGCTGATTTGGAAAGAATTTATTTGCAAATTATGGTGGAAAATAAGTATTTGGTCAATATGAAAAGTTCATCTCAATACTTTGTTATATATCCTTTGTTGGCAATGACAGAGGTCAAACATTTCCTGTAAGTCTTCACAAGGTTGGCACACTGGTATGTTGGCCCATTCCTCCATGCAGATCTCCTCTAGAGCAGTGATGTTTTGGGGCTGTCGCTGGGCAACACGGACTTTCAACTCCCTCCAAAGGTTTTCTATGGGGTTGAGACCTGGAGACTGGCTAGGCCACTCCAGGACCTTGAAATGCTTCTTACGAAGCCACTCCTTTGTTGCCCGGGTGGTATGTTTGGGATCATTGTCATGTTGGAAGACCCAGCCACGTTTCATCTTCAATGACCTTGCTGATGGAAGGAGGTTTGCACTCAAAATCTCACGATACATGGCCCCATTCATTCTGTCCTGTACATGGATCAGTCGTCCTGGTCCCTTTGCGGAGAAAGAGCCCCAAAGCATGATGTTGCCACCCCCATGCTTCACAGTAGGTATGGTGTTCTTTGGATGCAACTCAGCATTCTCTCTCCTCCAAACACGACGAGTTGTATTTCTACCAAACAGTTCTATTTTGGTTTCATCTGACCATATGACATTCTCCCAATCCTCTTCTGGTTCATCCAAATGCTCTCTAACAAACTTCAGACGGGCCCGGACATGTACTGGCTTAAGCAGGGGGACACGTCTGGCACTGCAGGATCTGAGTCCCTGGCGGCGTAGTTTGTTACTGATGGTAGCCTTTGTTACGTTGGTCCCAGCTCTCTGCAGGTCATTCACTAGGTCCCCCCGTGTGGTCCTGGGATTTTTACTCACCGTTCTTGTGATCATTTTGACCCCACGGGGTGAGATCTTGCGTGGAGCCCCAGATCGAGGGAGATTATCAGTGGTCTTGTATGTCTTCCATTTTCTAATTATTGCTCCCACAGTTGATTTGTTCACACCAAGCTGCTTGCCTATTGCAGATTCAGTCTTCCCAGCCTGGTGCAGGTCTACAATTTTGTTTCTGGCGTCCTTCAACAGCTCTTTGGTCTTCACCATAGTGGAGTTTGGAGTGTGACTGTTTGAGGTTGTGGACAGGTGTCTTTTATACTGATAACAAGTTCAAACAGGTGCCATTGATACAGGTAATGAGTGCAGGACAGAGGAGCCTCTTAAAGAAGAAGGTACAGGTCTGTGAGAGCCAGAAATCTTGCTTGTTTGTAGGTGACCAAATACTTATTTTTCACCATAATTTGCAAATAAATTCTTTCCAAATCAGCTAATGTGATTGTCTGGATTTTTTTTCTCATTTTGTTTTTCATAGTTGAGGTCTACCTATGATGCCAATTACAGGCCTCTCTCATCTTTTTAAGTGGGAGAACTTGCACAATTGGTGGCTGACTAAATACTTTTTTGCCCCACTGTATGTCTGAACCCAGAGTGTCAGAGGTATCAAGAGGCTTGCAAGGTCATGGCAACCACTGGTGACAAGCACTATCAAGCAGCCCCTGTGGGGGTAGCGCTACACACAAATATTGGCAAATAACGTGCAATGAAAACTTCTGTTTATAATATAAATTGTTAGACAGTGTAGTTTATTTTTTTCTGGCTAACTGGTAAGTGTGCTGGGAAATACATTTTCTTTTTGTTTGCTCTGTACACAGTTCTTCTATGTGCACCTTACTTTAAATGCTAATTGTAAATTGTGGCCGTTGCTATTTCTGTTTAGCTCTGCTGGGCTTCTGGTGTGTCCCTGCACCTTTAACCGCTTAAGGCCCGCCCACAGTACATTTACTGCTGTAGGGTGGGCACTGTGCGCAAAATCACGTATATATACGTGATTCTGCATTTCTGGGTAGGGGGGCGCGCGACTGCCCTACCTACGCCGCCGATCGCAGCCCCGGTTGTCAATCAATGGGTCCCGGCCGGTGATTACCGACAGGGAGGAGGGCTGCATTGTTTACCAACAGCCCTCCTCCCTGTCAGTTTGGGCACACTGCTAGGGATGGCTGAGCACAGCCATCACGATCAGTGTGCTTTACCGTGAAGCACACACCACCGCCCCCTAGTAAAACACTCCCATCACACAGTTAACCCTTTGATTGCCCTCAAATGTTAGAAATACTGCTACAGTGTGGCACTGGTGTGCAAAATCATGTATATATATGTGATTCGCGCTCAGGTGGTTTCACACCCCTCCCAGATAGCGTCAGATTGCCTGTCAGTACACCAGTAATTACATTTAACACCTTGATTTCCAGGAACACACTCTCATACACAACAAACCCCGATTGCTAGTATAGTGTCTGAACAGATCAATATCTTTGGTCAGATCAGCACTATACCAGCGCTCACATTAGTATAGTGTCCCCAAAACCACAGTGTTAGCGTAATCAGCCCCGGCACCTGCCAGCACCTATGTTTAGCCCCTACACTTACCCCCCCTTCTTCCCCAGCAAGTACAGTGTCATTAGATCACTGGGCAGGAAGGGGTTAACATTTGGGGGTGATCAAAGGGTTAACTGTGTGATCGAAGTGTTTTACTAGGGGGCAGTGGGTGTGTGCTTCACTGTAAGCACACTGATCGGGATGGCTGAGCAGTGTGCCCAAACTAACAAGGAGGAGGGCTGCATTGTAAACAATGCAGCCCTCCTCCCTGCCAGTGATCGCCAATAACCACCAGGTGCCTGCGGGTAATCACTGGCCGGGACCCGGTGATTGTCGCTCGGGGCCATGATCGGCAGCTTGTGTAGGGTGATTGCGTGCCCCCCTACCCGGAAATGCAGAATCACGTATGTATACGTGATTTTGCGCAAAGGGCCTGCCCTGAAGCAGTAAATGTACTGTGGGCGGGCCTTAAGTGGTTAATAAATAGTTAATAATACACAAATTAAATGATGAGGGTCTCAGTTATATGCAAGATTATATATATAACCATGATACTTATCCCTCTGTTGAAAGCATACTCATTTGCAATACACTGATTTCATTTGAGGCTTTTAACAACAAGAGATTGAAATGAGTCATGTACTGGGAGAAGCATGTAGACTGCCACTGCTTACTTCTTAGCTTAAGTATACTTGTTGCTTGACTGTCATTCTGATGCAATGGCTTCAATACGTTTTAATTTACCAACTAAGTAACATGTACTGTATGCAGATCATAGGATTGTACGCACCCACTACTATCCCACCACAAAATGCACAATAAATAACAAATAAACAACAAATAAAAATAATAAAACACCAGATATACGAAAGTAGAAAAGTATTGGCAGCAGCTCTTTATTGAGATTTAAATCAAACTGTAACTTCAACTTTTATTATCTCATAAACCATAGCTATAAACCTTGATTAACAAACAATCTTAGCTTCAAGACCCAAACACTATAAATCAAATACATTTGACTAAGCTAAATGATGTGCACTACTGTCCACTTGCAAAGTGGGCAACATTACCAAACCACCAGACTTTTTAAAAGCCTATAAATCAAACAGAAATGATTATAAATTAATAAAACACGTAAAACTATTATGTAAAAAAAATTCAGAAACCTTTTTAAATAGTTGTGTGAGAGTGGGAAAGGGTTAGATCCTCTGTCAGTTTTTTTCTTTTGCTCATGTCACAGTGGATTAGATACAACCCTACACTGTATTAAACTCTTGACCAGGAATAACCACCCAACAACAACCACATTTTAAAGAGATTGTCAAGGTCCAACAAAACAACAACTAACAAGAAGACCCTTGGCTTCTGGTGTAGCTGAGTAGTGGAAATCCAAAGAGAACCATTGACGCATGCAATGATAATCTGAACCCCATTAGAAGCCACTGTTCATTATCAGAAACAGGAGATGACCCAAAGTGCTTCACAATTTAGTTAGAATAGTCAACACATCTGAATAGAACCTGATTATCATGGCTTGAATCAGAATCCATAAGGGAGCAGGTGACCATATTCAGAGAAATTGATCCAGCACCATCAAACAAGTGGTTACCACTATCTTTAAAACATCATATAGTTTCCATTAAAGTGGTCATAATCCAATGTAGTAGCAGTAAAGCCATCATAAGTATGGATCCCAGATAAGGCCTAAGGATATCCTTCAATAAGAACAACCAGTATTAAACTGGTACTGGAACGATCCATGTTTGTCCCAAGATTGTGGCGCTATTCTGCTTCTAGAGTATTTTCGACTGACTCCAGACCAAATCACCACGTGATGTTGCCACCAAGCAAAATTATGACAGGCAAAGTAGTGAGAGCTCCAGAGCATGAACAAAAAAGAATGTTACTATTAGCAACCAAAAACCCTGCAAGAGGGTGTCCAAAACCCTAGCAGACTCACATTTTCCAGGGCTACCTCCTGAGGGTGATCATGGGGGAGGAGCAACCCAGGGTTGTCCAACCAAACACAAAGGTAAAATGTACCACGCAGCTATATGATTTCCCAGTAAAGTATAAACATTGTATGCTGCTGGTAGAGGGTCAGCCAGGCTAATAACACAGGTGTTTCTGACCCAAGTCAAAATCCAGAAACAGTCACTGAGTCCTTATTACCAAGTCAAGGATTGTCAGTGCCCAAGGAAGGTAACAAGTATCAGATGCATGATTCAACAAACTTGAAGAGATAAGCAACCAGAAAATTCAAAACCAGGGTATCCCAATTCTGCAGAATGGCTAACAATCTGTGTTGTAATGAGCTCTATGAATGTGGACAGGAGAACTGGAGAAATGGAAAGATGTGAATATAGGAAGGCAGAGGCAGGTGGTGGTGCCCTGATGTTACAACATAAAGAACATGTGCTCTATTTCTGCAGTCAACTTTGATAGGAACAGGGAAACAGCTAAATGTCCCCCCACCATCAATCTCAGTAGTATGGGCAGGACTTCATGCTGATGAGGGTTTGTTTAATGTTGCATTAGGGGAGTTGTAATAAGATGTCTCTGGTAACCCTATTATAGGCAAACATTTTTTCCAAAGGAATTTATGAATCTGGACAGACATAAATCTGATGTATGAAACCAGGAGGCTAGAGTCCAGGTTTATTGTCATGCATAAAGTTAGGCATCCATGTCATGTCATCCACACATGGTGGTGGCCAGCATCTGTGGCATCCAGGTTGCGAGTCAAGCTCCTGGTCCACTCTGTAAAAGTATGTGCTAGCAAGGCCAAAACAAGCACAAATACTTAATTTCTTTGTTCGTAGGATCCAGAAAGGAGGTTGGGACCTCCACTTGGGTGGTGGTAGTCATGTTACAACATAGAATCAATGGGCCTTTCTTGGGTCAAATGATCTACTTAAGGACTAAACCCTCAGCAAATTAAGAGGACAGAAAAGAACTTTGAAAGAAGGGCCTGTCAGGGTGCTTCCATACCTCATACATGTTGAAATAATTATGGTGGAGAGTCATGGAAAGAAAAAAAGATAGAAAAAAGATTGTAAAGAAAAGAGGCTGAACATTCCTCCATACTTAGATTGTTCCCAGCTGCCTCAATGAGAAAGGCCACAGTCTCCTTCTGTTGGGACCAAGAAGCAAGTGATCTGAGATCATAACAGCAGCTGTTGACTAAAGATGAATCCTTCAACCTTCTTTAAAGTGATTCTAAAGGTTGAAATAAAAAAAAAAAAAACACGAACATGTTATGCTAACCTGCTCTGTGCAATGGTGTTGCACAGAGTAGCCCCGATTCTCTTATTTTTTGGTCCCTCACTAGCGGCCCTGATTCCTCCCCCCAGCTCAGTGCTCCCAATAGTAAGCCTCTTGCTATGGGGCACTCGAGCAGGCTCACTCCTGAGCCGCCCTCCTGTGAATGGACATTGTCCC